>NC_133326.1:445857906-446157906 GCF_042186555.1 Aquarana catesbeiana | reverse complement strand
CATTAGTATAGACCCCCCCAGGACAACCCCCCCTTCATTAGTATAGACCCCCCCAGGACAACCCCCCTTCATTAGTATAGATCCCCCCAGGACAACCCCCCTTCATTAGTATAGACCCCCCCAGGACAACCCCCCCTTCATTAGTATAGCCCCCCCAGGACAACCCCCCTTCATTAGTATAGACCCCCCAGGACAAACACCCCTCCATTAGTATAGACCCCTGACAAACCAACCCCCCCTCCATTGAGCTAATTAAAAAACACCCAGGCGGCAGCTGGAGAGGAGAGGACAGTGTGCAGCCGCGCCACCCGCGTGGAGAACAGAGCGCGTCAGGCTTGGGCAGCAGGCGGGAGTTACACAAGAGGAGGAGAGCTGGAACACGTCAGGAATGGACCCCCCCCATGACGTCACTGCGCAGCTGGTCTCTCTGCACACAGAGACACAGCCGCTCCGATCTCCAGCTGTTTCTATTCTCCTCCTCTGAGAGGAGGAGGGAGGGGGGATGGGCTTCGGCAAGAGACACAGCGGCGGCGGTGGCTGCGGTGACCAGCGGAAAGAGCCACCTACGCTACGGACAAGGAGAGGAGGAGGAGGAGGAGGGAGGGGAGCACTCTGGTGCTTCAGCGCCCCCACCTCTGTGGCGCCTGGGTGCACTGCACCCCGTGCACCCCGGCCAGGATCGTCCCTGCCCCCCAGGCAGACCACAAAGGGCTCGTTACCATCGTCGTGGTCGGGGAGGCCTTTCACAAGCTAGAGCGACAGGATACCCCTGTTCCTCGCTCCTGAATGTAGAGGTGGCCGACTGAACTTTCCACTGCAGACTGTCAGTCTAAACACAGCCCCACTCCACCTCATGGAAAGTAACTACTTATCTCTACTATGTAACCAAGAAACAAAAATGCAAAGGATTCCCCCCTCCCTTTTTTTGTGTGTTACCATGAGGGACAACCCTGGCCTGGGATGGGAATGACCAGTGAGCCCAGGGTTTTTTTTTTTTTTTGATATGACCCTTTAAAGGGTCATAAAGACTTAATATGGTTCCCCTTTTTACTTTCATGTTGCTTATTGAACTGAATTTTATGCCCATGGATATCCCATATTGCTGTCTGTTGTTTCCCTAGTTATGTATCTTGAGCGTTTAGGGTTGGACTGAAAACATTACAGCCACACTCAGGAGTCCTGGCTCTACCTTGGGACAGGTCCAGTGGCTGGATACCTCTGAGTTTGTCGGGGCGGTTTGTCGATCTGTCCCAGGACTGGAGTGCTAGACCAGGGCTGATATCGCCCTTCCCTCTGCAGGGTTTTCGGTATTTGCAGTTGCAGTAATATGATAGTATGCCTTGGTCCACTGAATAGGGAGGGTGTCCCCTGCACTACAATGTGTTCGTATAGCCCCCCCTTTTTTTTCTCTCTCTCTCTCTCTCTCTTATACCATAAATGTTTTTGGTTACACCGCTTATTATTATGCCCATTGACACTCTATAACATTTTACTGTCTGCTGCTTACTTAATTGTGCATCCTAAGCGTCATGGGTTGGACTGTGAATTTCATGGTCACACTTAGGAGTTGTGGCTCTACCTTGGGACAGTGGGTGGGTAGGAACCGCGCTGTAACCAGATTGTGTATGGATCTCTGAAGGATCACATAAATAATATAAGAAAAAACACAAACATAACTGTGTGTGAATAAAAAATACCAAGTCAATAAAATGATAAAGTCCAAAAGTGAATTTAAAAAAAAGTCCCATAAAGTGCAGAGAGGAACACACATGAATTCTTCAGAGTAACAAAAGGGTCCTCCCTGCTGCCTGTACACTGATCTTTCGGGTTGGAGCTACCCTGACGTGCCTGTCTGCCTGGTTATTCTGGTCATCCTCTCTCAATATTGTTGATCCTAATAAGAAGCCATTACGATCGTGTGCCTGATTATATATAAGCTGTTTCCCAGCTTGTTGCTGGTAAGCATTCAATTTATCTGGTGGCAGATTTTTTCTCATGTGGTGTTATTGGAAGGATTAACCCATTTCATTGCACTTTATGGGACTTTTTTTTTAATTCACTTTTGGACTTTATCATTTTATTGACTTGGTATTTTTTATTCACACACAGTTATGTTTGTGTTTTTTCCTATATTATTTATGTGATCCTTCAGAGATCCATACACAATCTGGTTACAGCGTGGTTCCTACCCATCCACTATTCTATTTGATTGTGCATATCTCACAATTTAGAACTGCTGCTAATTTATGTATTTTTTAATTTTTGTGTTAGCGTGGTAATATTTTTTTCTTTCTACCTTGGGACAGGTCTGGTGGCTGGATACCCCTATAATTCTAGGGCTGACCTGTCAGCCTGTCCCGAGCTTAGAGCAATAGACCAATGCTGGTTCCACCCTTCCCTTTTCAGGGGGTTCTCCACTATGGGTAACAGTGGTGGGATGGCATGTTTCGACTCGCTGACCAGAGAAGGCCTCCCTTATGCGATAAAGGGTTACTATGGTTCCTTTAGCTTTTTGGAGTGGTTTGTTACATTGCATTTTATGTTCCTTGATGTTAAATTTCACTGACTAATTCTTTATTAGTTGTGTTCCCTGATTGAGTGAGGTTGGACTGTGGTCCTGTTGCTGTGCCCCGGGCTTAGAGTACTGAATCAGTACCGACTTCGCCCACTCCTCTAAGGGGGATCTCTCAATATTCATTTTATTATCAAGGTATTTAATCTGTGGTTTATTTGTTGATCTGCATTTATTACCTCACATATTAGGCAATGCCGGCGTTCCAACATTGGTCAATGTTGGCTGCGGGGACCCCAATGGTCGGGGCTCTGAGCTTTTCCGTGCCTTACTACTCCCCACACTAGGTATACTCTGCCCCGGTGGCAGTAGCTCTTCTCTGCGGAGTTCTTCTCTCTCTAGACTCCTCCTTCTCTTCTCCTTTTCTCTCACTTTCTACGCTCTTCCCCCTCACCCCCCCTTTTTTTTTCTTCTCTCTCCCTCACTACCCCACACCCCAGGGGTGGGCAGCGGCAGAAGATTTAGATAGCTTTAAGAAAGGCCTGGCTACTTTCCTAAATGTACATAATATAACTGAGTACTAACATTTATAGGTAAAGTTGATCCAGGGAAAATCCGATTGCCTCTTGGGGGATCAGGAAGGAATTTTTTCCCCTACTGTAGCAAATTGGAGCATGCTCTGCTGGGGTTTTTTGGCTTCCTCTGGATCAACTCTGGGTATAAAATTGGGTATATTGAATTGTACGATATTTTTTATCTTGTTTATTGTTTTTAAGGTCGAACTGCATGGACTTGTGTCTTTTTTCAACCTGACTAACTATGTAACTATGTAAGAAGCAAAATTTTCAGCAGTATGTCTATCAAGATCCTCTCCTGGAACGTAAAGGGGCTGAATTCCCCGGAGAAGCGCACTAGCTGTCTAGCCTGGAGACACAGAGTGCACATTGCATTTCTCCAAGAGACTCATTTCAGGGCAGACAAGATACCCAGACTATCCAACGAATACTTTCCGACAGCCTACCATAATCCGTCCTCAACCTCTAAATCTAAAGGGATGAGTATCCTCCTATCCAAATCCCTTCCATGGCAACTCCTGGATGAGCATCATGACCAGGAGGGCAGATTCCAGCTTCTGAAGGGAAAATTGTATTCTCAGACCTTCACTCTTGCGAACATTTTCAGTTTTCTCCTTTAACATCACATTCTTTGTATTTAATGTATGCTAATGTATTGTATTTATTTCATCATTCCCTAATTACCACGATTGTAATATGTTGTGAATGTCCCCTTTGTCCTCATGCATGCTGTAAGTTTTTAATGCTCCTTTTTTGGCCTACATGCATATTTGCCTTCACTAACCTCCCCTGCATGCTATCCTGGGCTCATATACCACCTAGCCTAGTCACTTAACAATGTATTTTGTCAGCTCCATAGTAGTGCTTTACCCTAAACGCCCCCTAAAATGTGTACAAATGTTATTTGTGTCCCTAAATTCAGGCAGAGTGCCAGAGGCTTTTTTTTTTGGCTCCCAAACTCATTTATAACCCCCCCCCCAAACTTTTTCCAATGGGTCATCAGAGGGGGTGAGGAATCTGATAAGAGGACCTTATCTTTTTGTCTTTAAATACTCCTTAAAATAAATGTTATACTGATGTTGGCCAAGGATGTTTGTGTCTAATCTGCTTGCAATGTTATGTGCAAAAGTACTAATTTGTTTTTTTTCTGGTTTGACTCCACGGTTGCCTTCAACGCCACAGGAATGGCAGACTGTGTCCTCCCAGTTTGCCGACCATTGGGACTTTCCCAACTGTGGAGGGGCAATCAATGGGAAACACGTCCACATCATTCCACCACCCCACTAGGGGTCATACTATTTTAATTATAAGGGTTTCAATAGTATCGGGGGTGGTGTCGGCGACATATGAGTTTTTATATGTGGACGTGGGGAAGAATGGCCAGATGTCGGATGGTGGAGTCTTTGCCCAGACCGAGTTCTACTGACATCTCCGGAGTGGTGGCTTGGGATTGCCACCTGCGGAAGAGAATGTCGAAGGACTCCCATTTGTTTTTATCGCTGATAAAGCATTTGGTCTAGGTGATCACATGATGAGGCCATTCCCCCAGAGGACCCTCACCCTGGAGAAAAGGGTTTTTAAATTCTGGCTGGCCAGAGCCAGAAGAGTCGTGGAGAATACCTTTGGGATAATGGCCAGCCGGTTCCGCCTATTTCTAACAGCAATAAATATGGCGGAGTACAAACTTAACCACATCGTGTTATGCTGCATACTGCACAACTTTTTAAAGTGAAAATGCTCCTAATTATGTAGCCTCAGTTGGGACTGAGGCCCGACTTCATGAACCAACACTGACGGCCCTGGAAGCTGGCCGTCCTGGCTTGCCCCCCCAAAGCGCCTGTGAAGTGCGTCAAAAATATGTCGATAGGGGGGCCATTGCTATGCCAGCAAATTTTTAAATATTTTCAAAATAAAAAAAAATTGATATGATAAAATCTTGAATTTGATTTACTGCTTGTGTTTCTTTTATCTGTCTCCTAGTTTCTCCTAGTGCACTTGTAGTGCCAAATGTTTTTTCCATTATTTAAATAACACCCATTGTCACTGTAAACACCAACTTAATACAAAAAGTGGTTGAGCATTGAAAGAAGAAGCCACACATTGTTGAGTATAAATCCTTTTACTCCGTGCACATGCACATGTGCGTTGTAAAACCTTTTTTGGTAAAAAAAAATAACACCTTTGAAATTTTTTTTTTTTTAAATAAACAGGCATGTTTCAAAACATAACATACACAACTCAGGAACTTACAAAGTTCAACAATGAACAATGAAAAACTGAAAGCAATATCAGACATAGTATTAAAAATGTGTTGATGTTGCCTTCATCAGATGGGGTGATATCACCCCTGTAAAAGCCAAATTTAGAAGATGCACACAAATTGGGAGTCAAAATGGGGATTTCCCTCCTGATCCCATGCCTAATGTCAACATGTGCTACCTCCCATCATGGGGGATCAATGGACATGTTTTGGGGGTGCAACCACTTCCTCTCACCTACTAAATTTGTGAGGAAGGGGTTGCACTCACAAAATGCGTACATTGATATCCCCTGATGGCAGATAGCACATGTTGACACACTGTGTGCATCTTCCAAATGTGGCTTTTAAACTGTATTAAAACTTTAGTTAAATTTTATTTAAAAAAAAAAAAAAAAGTGTAATTTTTTTGGATTTAGATTCTCCATAATGCATCAATTATGTTCCTTATTCTTTGTTCAATCTCATTGGTTTTTTCCTTTATGAAGTCTAAATCCCGACTACACCACATTATGTCCTGGATTAGCCTTTGTGCACTGTCAGTGGTGAAATGAGTAGATTGTTCTTCCACAACATGCACATTGCCTAAAAGAAAAATACACACTATGTATTATAAATATGCAGGCATACATCTATTACCTGAAGCTGTGGTCTCAGACACTCACCTGTTGTGGTCACTATTTCAACCACTTCTTCCACCTCTCCTTCCTCCACATCCTCTGGTTGGGTGCCGAGTTCCCCTTCTTTAGTAGGTGGGGGGTCCCTGGTGTCCTCAGACGTCCTGAGTCTTTTCTCCCCTATGAGAATGAAACAAAAGGTATACTTAGCACACCGATATTTGTGGCCAGAAGTATGAAACATTGTTTGGAAGTGGGGTATAATTGTCTGTTTGGGCAGAGTTCCAAGCTGAAGACATGATTTATTCCCTTTACAAAGTTGGAATACTTACCTTTTTTGGACAACTTTCACACATGTAGACACCCCTAGTATCCACTGGAGCACCTGTGTGGGACACCGTAAAAAGTTTGTTCTTGTGTCCCACACTAGTGCTCCTAAGTCCAGATGTGCAAACAGTTGCTGAGTGTCCTCTCCTTACATTACACTGAAACAAGTTTGCATTTCATTATAGTTACAAACACATCTAGACAACAATGTCCTAAACTTCTTTTAATACAAATTAGCATGACCAAATGTAGTTAACCCTGTATCTGCCAAAAACATTGTATTTAGTTGGCGAACGAACAATGTTTACTGCGAACGATTACTGTGCCCCTGAGCCTGAAAGTTGCCATTTTAAACTGTACAACAGTAAAGAAAAGCACATGGAGCAGCATGCAAGTAATAATAATAATAGGAACACACAACAACTACTTACTTTTTAGAAGCACTTTCTTGATCCTTCTGTACTGATCCTGCTCCCTCAATTTCAGGTCTGACCAGCGTTTCCTCAATTGCTCCTTGGATCGTCGTACCCCAAATATCCTGTGCAGACTCTTCACAACTTTAGACATGATCTTGGCCTTTCTCACATTTGGGTTTAGGTACATACTTCCCGTCATGGTCGGCCCTCTTCAAGATGTTCACTGGGGATGAGCTTCGAGTTTGAGTCGAACCCATGTTTGACTCGAACATCACCTGTTCAGTTGTTCGTCGAATTGCAAACGTTATGGGCCATTCACGCCAAATTAGAGTGGCGTGTCACAGCCCATAATTTACTGCGGCATCGCAGTGCATTGCTGGCTGATGATAGGCCAAGCATGCACTATGACCCGCATGCTTGGGCAATCACAGCGCCGTCTGTACAGACAGCCATAATTGGCCAAAGCCGGGGTGGCTTTGGCCAATTATGGCTCAGGGGGTTTAGTACACGCCCCACACTATATAAGACCGCCAGCGTGGCGGCCTTGTGTAGTGTGTTGTGGCGGCAGAGGGAGATAGACAGAGAGACAGTGTCATTTGATTTAAGTTAGATAGAGTAGGCAGGTGGGTCAGTTAGCTGCTGTGTATTGTGTATATATATATGCATCCTAGGTGTTGTGTGTGTATAATATACAGTGGGGCAAAAAAGTATTTAGTCAGCCACCAATTGTGCAAGCTCTCCCACTTAAAAATATGAGAGAGGCCTGTAATTGTCATAAGTATACCTCAACTATGAGAGACAAAATGTGGAAACAAATCCAGACAATCACATTGTCTGATTTTTGAAAGAATTTATTTGCAAATTATGGTGGAAAATAAGTATTTGGTCAATATCAAAAGTTCATCTCAATACTTTGTTATATATCCTTTGTTTGCAATGACAGAGGTCAAACGTTTTCTGTAAGTCTTCACAAGGTTGTCACACACTGTTGCTGGTATGTTGGCACATTCCTCCATGCAGATCTCCTCTCTAACAGTGATGTTCTGGGGCTGTCGCTGGGCAACACGGACTTTCAACTCCCACCAAAGGTTTTCTATGGGGTTGAGATCTGGAGACTGGCTAGGCCACTCCAGGACCTTGAAAGGCTTCTTATGAAGCCACTCCTTCATTGCCCTGGCAGTGTGTTTGGGATCATTGTCATGCTGAAAGACCCAGCCACATTTCATCTTTAATGCCCTTGCAGATGGGAGGAGGTTTGCACTCAAAATCTCATGATACATGGCCCCGTTCATTCTTTCATTTACACGGATCAGTCATCCTGTTCCCTTTGCAGAGAAACAGCCCCAAAGCATGATGTTGCCACCCCCATGCTTCACAGTAGGTATGGTGTTCTTTGGTTGCAACTCAGCATTCTCTCTCCTCCAAACACGATGAGTTGTGTTTCTACCAAACGGTTCTACTTTGGTTTCATCTGACCATATGACATTCTCCCAATCCTCTTCTGGATCATCCAAATGCTCCCTAGCAAACCTCAGACAGGCCCAGACATGTACTGGCTTAAGCAGGGGGACACGTCTGACACTGCAGGATCTGAGTCCCTGGCCGCGTAGTGTGTTACTGATGGTAGCCTTTGTTACGTTGGTCACAGCTCTCTGCAGGTCATTCACTAGGTCCCCCGTGTGGTTCTGGGATTTTTGCTCACTGTTCTTGTGATCATTTTGACCCCACGGGGTGAGATCTTGCGTGGAGCCCCAGATCGAGGGAGACTATCAGTGGTCTTGTATGTCTTCCATCTTCTAATTATTGCTCCCACAGTTGATTTCTTCACACCAAGCTCTTGCCTATTGCAGATTCAGTCTACCCAGCTGGTGCAGGTCTACAATTTTGTTTCTAGTGTCCTTCGAATGTGATTGTCTGGATTAGTTTCCACATTTTGTCTCTCATAGTTGAGGTATACCCATGATGACAATTACAGGCCTCTCTCATCTTTTTAAGTGGGAGAACTTGCACAATTGGTGGCTGACTACATACTTTTTTGCTCCACTGTGTATATATATATATATATATATATATATATACACACACACACACACACACACACACACACACACACACACACACACTGTATTCAGTTTAGCTAGATCCATTCCTGTTATTCTCTTCCTAATATACTGACAGGCAGGTGTTTTCACAGTATTTACAGTATTTGTAGTTAGTGTACTGTGTCCTTTGCACGGTGTGTACCTAAAGCTGCCTGAAGACAATTGCTGGTGTTCTTCTTATCCTATTAATACCACAGGCAGCTGCAGTATTTACAGTTAGTGTACTGTGTCCTCTGCACAGTGTGCACCTAAAGCTACCTGAAGACAATTGCTGGTGTTCTGATCCTATTAATAACACAGGCAGGCAGCTGCAGTATTTACAGTTAGTGTACTGTGTCCTCTGCACATTGTGCACCTAAAGCTACCTGAAGACAATTGCTGGTGTTCTGATCCTATTAATACCACAGGCAGGCAGCTGCAGTATTTACATTTAGTGTACTGTGTCCTCTGCACAGTGTGCACCTAAAGCTACCTGAACACAATTTCTGGTGTTCTGATCCTATTAATACCACAGGCAAGCAGCTGCAGTATTTACAGTTAGTGTACTGTGTCCTTTGCACAGTGTGCACCTAAAGCTACCTGAACACAATTGCTGGTGTTCTGATCCTATTAATACCACAGGCAGGCAGCTGCAGTATTTACAGTTAGTGTACTGTGTCCTTTGCACAGTGTGCACCTAAAGCTATCTGAAGACAATTGCTGGTGTTCTCATACTAATACTACAGGCAGACAGTTGATTCTGCTAGCTGCAGTATAATCAATATATATATATATATATATATATATATATATATATATATATATATACATGGATAATAAGCAGTGCAGCGCTGGACATAAATCTAAATAAATTGCTATACCAACCAATGACAATAACATGAATGAAAGTGACATCAATAAAAATGATAATATTCTAATAAAATGCTGTGAGCAATCAGTACTAATGATAAACCACCGATGTATTAATACCCATCAGTGGAAAATAAGTGCTCATAAAACCTAAATATAATCTGATGAAAATGTTCAAATAAAGTGATAAAGTCCAAGAAATTATCCAAAGAGGGTGTAAGATAAAGAGTGCAGGATCCAAATCCAATATTCCACTTGATAGTGTCGCCCACCACTGGGAGAAAAAATGGAGACTTACCAGAAAGCCTGTGACCACCCTTACTCAGGGGGGTCAAAACAGGCTTAGTAGATCACCGTTGATGTCCTATTAGGATAGCAGCTGATGTTCCTCAGACCTCCTTCCGCGATGGCTTGTCAGCAACAGTAAGAGATGCTCAGGAGAGTATGGTCACAGGATGGTTCATGCAACCCTCCAGCAAGGGTGAATCATATCAAAAAAGAAAGAGGAATGCCAACAGCGCAGAGAGCCAAGTTCCATTTATTTAAAAAAACAGATAAAATAGCAGATACACTGCATAGGATCGCATATACAATGCCAATAACAATGCCAATAAAAAAACTAGCAGGGAAATAGTAGAAGACTCCACCACCGTTTTAAATTAAAACCGCGCATGCGCGATGCGAGTTCACGTTGTGACCCTACGGCCCTTTCGTCACAACTGACGTCATCAGGGGTACGCAATCGTGCACGTGCATGCGCATTATATAGCCAGACGGCGCTTCGAGAAACACTGTCATTGGCTAACCATATCAAAGCTGGACAACATAATTGGTCAATAGCATAACCTTGGGTTCCCTGAGCAAAAACAATCAATGGCAGAAAAACTAATTTAAAAAACAATCACTTTATCATGAAATGCTATCCATTCTCCAGAAGGGACATCAGCTGTTATTAATAAAACAGTTGATGTCCCATTCTATATTCAAGCCATTGGGGGCATGAGAACCTAATTTGTAGATCCAGTTCGTCTCGGATCTAGAAATGGTTCTCTTGCCATTACTACCACGCCAATGGGGGACGTATTTTTCTATACTGATAAAAATGGTGCCTGTAGGATCTCTGTTATGCACAAGATCATAGTGTTTAGAAACACTGTGCTTATCAAAGCCTTGTTTAATGTTAGTGATGTGTTCACCTAACCTAACGTGCAACATCCTAATAGTTCGTCCCACATATTCCAGCACACATGGGCACCTTAGTAGGTACACAACACATTTTGTGGTACATGTTATAAGTGATTTGATGGGGTATGTTAGACCCGTGTTGGCTGAAGTAAATTCAGTTAATCTCTTGTCTCTTAACATATTTACCCTACACACCTTGCACCTTCTGCAAGGGGAAAAACTCTTTAGGTCACCAAAAAAACGTAAATGTGTAGGTGGGTCTGGAACATTAGGTGCCAGTATGTGTCTGAAGCTAGTAGCTCCTATGAACAAAACCCAAAGTTTGTCCGACAATAGAGGCCCAAGAATCCGATCGTTTTTAATAACTGGCCAATGTTTTTTGATAATCCTTTTAATGGCCCAATGTTGGCTCGAATAAGTTGTAAGAAAGGCTAGTCCGAAGTCCTCTCTGTTTTCAATCTGGGGAAGCTTGTCCACCAATAGGTCCCTATGGTCCCTCTTCCCTACTTCTATGATCAAAGAGTCAAGAGCTGCCTGATCGTAGCCCTTACTCAAGAATCTAGATTTTAAAGTGGAGGCTTCCTTATAGAATTGATCTACATTTGAGCAATTCCGCCTTAGGCGCAAAAATTGTCCCTTAGGGACAGCGGATAGCCAGGAACGATGGTGACAGGAATCAAGTGGAATGAAACTATTCCTGTCGGTTGGTTTAAAAAAGGTGGAGGTGGTGATCCTACCATTATCAATTTTGATGACTAGATCAAGGAAATGGATCTGAGTCAGACTAGCCTCATAGGTGAGCACTATAACTCTGTCATTGTTATTGAGAGAAGACAGGAAAGTGGCAACAGATTCTGAATCGCCGTCCCATATAAACAGGATGTCATCTATAAATCTTTTCCACATGACAAGCTGGGAAGGCTTGTCATGTAGTACCTCATCTTCCTCCCATTTAGCCATAAAGAGGTTGGCCATACTGGGAGCAAATTTTGCTCCCATGGCCACCCCCTTTATCTGCAAATAATGCGCGCCATTATGCCAAAAATGGTTGTGTTCCATCGAGAAGTCCAATAGCTCCATCACAAAATTGCATTGTGTGATGGAGATATTGGAGTCCCGATAGAGAAAATGTCACACCGCCTCGTGTCCTAACTGGTGAGATATCGACGTATAGAGTGATGCGACATCAGCCGTCACTAGCATGTAAAAAACTATACGAGAACCCCCTAACGGGGCTTTAAAGCAGCCAGAAAAATGCAATGTTCATGGTTGAAAAAATTCAATTTTATTAATACAAAAAGTATCTAAATAGCATATTATAAAAATCACTGAGGATAGGTGCTGACTAGTCGAGTCATAACATGATCTGAGTATGGCATACCATTATAATAGACAAAGCATACAATTATACCAAGCACTAGGCACAATGCATAAGATGGCGACCAGAATTATCTTTAAAGTGAATTCTTAAAAACAGTAGCAACACATATTGCCTGTGATACCATACATGTGTGTGGGGTAACAGAGGTTGTATACGTTAATCCTGACGCGTTTCGACCCTTCCCGGGTCCTCTTCAGAGGATAGTTGCCCCCTATGAAAAAGGTCAACATGTGTCAGACATAGCATCAAGACCAGTAGTACCAGACTTATGTACCTGCACCATCATATTAGAGTTGTCTAAATCATATAGTTACCTATTATAGAAATTATGCCGTTTTCACATGCAGTTTAGGTATTGTGAGTTGTTGTGTTTTTGGGTGGTGCAGTTTCTCTTTAGCTCCCCCGTCTCCCCCACGTCAGAGCAGCTCCCAGGAAAGCGGGCGGTGGGCCAAGTGTGTCTTGCAAGGGATCACATCTGATAGCCCCCGTGTGGGGCGGGGAAGTTTGGGGAAAGAGGGGCAGCGAACAACCCGAAAGGCACCTAAAGGGGGATGTAGGTTATTACCAGAAATAAAAAGGGATATAAAGTGTTAGATGCTGAAGAGCAAAGAATCACAAGATTGCTCTACACAGATTGAAAGGTTTCCCAACTGTGGAAATATATAGAGGTGTTAAATGGTGGGTACAGGGGTGTGCAGAGGGCATGATTATTCTTGTTTTTTACTACGCTCAGATGTACGAGATGCATATAAATGTGCATACTACTGATCAATATAATGGATCATATGCTTTGTATCGTCCTATCCCTTGTTAAATCTAGCCTTAAATAGTTCGGAGTTTTTTGATTGTTTCAATATTTAAGATTATGCAATTTTGCCTTTTTCTTGGTTTTTGTTCATATACCATTCTGATTGTGCAGGCTGTAATAAATTATTGCTTTTGTAACTGTACAGTCATGCCAAGGCATACAGTATCACGTATGACAGGATGCACCTAAGACGGCCAGTCAGCAGTCAGCCCATGGTACACAGACTGTGTACTCAGCACCACCAGATAGGGCATATAAATTATCAATATTATGCCCTATCATCACTACCATTATTTCTGCCCAAGAATATATTGGTGGCAGGATGGCTCTGTGCTCCCCCTGCCTCCCTCGGTTTTTGTGTCTCCCCTCCAGGGGCGGGGGTGGACCTCCCACAGTGTCTTCCTGGCAGGGTGAGACAGGAGACGCTGGGGCCCGCGTCTCCCAACATGCCCACTAGGTGGCCTCACCTGAGTGGGATGTTTCACTCCCTGCCAGCGGCGTCCCGGATCCCTTCCGGACGCCGCACTCACGAGCGCGCGCCCTAGGGCGCGTGCGCGTGACGTAACGGCGCCTGCGCAGTTGCGGCGGAAGCGACGGGGACGCCCGGAGGTATATTCCTTTCCGGAATGCCGGGGGGATCACACTGGGGAGCACCGCTGTGTTGCTCCTTTCCCCTGATGGATGGGGAAGGGGAGGGATGTTGGACATACCAACACCTGAAGGGAGTTAGCCAATTGGCACTCCCCATAAATATGGGAACCACTAGGGGATACTCACTGGACGTTTTTCAAACTGAAGACAGGTCATACAGATTGACAGCAAACCCTGGTAAGCACCAATGAAATAAATGTGATACTTTTCCAATGACTTGGTTTCTTTTAAATCACTGTTGACCTTGTCAGATTGATTCATATTCTTTATTAATTAAATTCTTTCAGCATTCAGAATATTCCATTCAGTTCAGCCAAATTAGGTAAACAGTCCCGACACCTCCTGTGTATTCTTCCACTGCATGTCACCCGCACTGTTTGTTCACTTTTGTTGACAGTTTTTTGCACATTTTCTTGCACATTTGTCTCACATGGCTCATCCACCTTTATCCCCATATGTGTGTCTTTCCTTTTTTCCCCCACACCTTCCCTTCCCCCCTCCCTCCACACACCAACTCCCTTCCCCCCCCCCTTCCCTCTCCTCTCCCCCCCCCCCCCCCCATCTATCCACGCCTCACACCTCATTTTCTACCCCACTTGCCCAATTCTGGTCATCTCCCCCCTTCCCCCCTTTCCCCCCTTCCCCCCTTCCTTCCTTTCCCCTGTCCCCATCCGCCCCTCACCCTGCTCACATTTCACCTTCCCACCCCTTTTCCTTTTTGCTTTTTCTCTTTTCCCATTTTTTTCTTTTTTCCACACTATTTATTCCATTCACCCTCCACCACTCCTTTGTGGTCCTCTCCTCTCCCCCCCCCCCTCCCTTTCCCCCCCCTCCCCCCCCCCCCCTCCCTCCCCTTCATTCCTCCTTGCCCATTCACTGGAGGTTTCGCCGGTGCTTTTACCTATTGCTGTTGGCATACATTTTCCACGGTACATGGGAATCAATTGGCAGCAGGGCATTTGCCATTTTCTACTCATTCTATATACACTTACACTGCGTTGGGTTACTCCTCTTTTCTCTCACTCCTTTTTTCACTGCCTTTTTCATTTTTCTGGTTGGTCTGCTTCTCTTTTTCCTCCCACATGTTCCATTTTTCTTTTCCTTTCCTCCCTTTTTTTCTTTTCATCTAGCTATGCCCTCTGCACACCCCTGTACCCACCATTTAACACCTCTATATATTTCCACAGTTGGGAAACCTTTCAATCTGTGTAGAGCAATCTAGTGATTCTTTGCTCTTCAGCATCTAACACTTTATACCCCTTTTTATTTCTGGTAATAACCTACATCCCCCTTTAGGTGCCTTTCGGGTTGTTCGCTGCCCCTCTTTCCCCAAACTTCCCCGCCCCACACGGGGGCTATCAGATGTGATCCCTTGCAAGACACACTTGGCCCACCGCCCGCTTTCCTGGGAGCTGCTCTGACGTGGGGGAGACGGGGGAGCTAAAGAGAAACTGCACCACCCAAAAACACAACAACTCACAATACCTAAACTGCATGTGAAAACGGCATAATTTCTATAATAGGTAACTATATGATTTAGACAACTCTAATATGATGGTGCAGGTACATAAGTCTGGTACTACTGGTCTTGATGCTATGTCTGACACATGTTGACCTTTTTCATAGGGGGCAACTATCCTCTGAAGAGGACCCGGGAAGGGTCGAAACGCGTCAGGATTAACGTATACAACGTCTGTTACCCCACACACATGTATGGTATCACAGGCAATATGTGTTGCTACTGTTTTTAAGAATTCACTTTAAAGATAATTCTGGTCGCCATCTTATGCATTGTGCCTAGTGCTTGGTATAATTGTATGCTTTGTCTATTATAATGGTATGCCATACTCAGATCATGTTATGACTCGACTAGTCAGCACCTATCCTCAGTGATTTTTATAATATGCTATTTAGATACTTTTTGTATTAATAAAATTGAATTTTTTCAACCATGAACATTGCATTTTTCTGGCTGCTTTAAAGCCCCGTTAGGGGGTTCTCGTATAGTTTTTTGCAATTTTGGGGTGTGCGGCCTAATTGTCTACACTCATTTTAGTGCCCTTGTTATTCGTCACTAGCATGTATGTGGCCTTCCATTCAATCTCACCCAGTAGGTTAAGGACATGTTTCGTTTCCTTAAGGAAAGAGGGTGTGCCCATCACCAGTGGTTGTAGGAAAAAATCAATGTATTTTCCCACACACGATGTGATGGAATATATACCACTGATGATGAGCCTACCTGGAGGGTTAACCAGAGTTTTATGGACTTTTGGTAATATGTACATAACAGGTAGGCGAGGGGCTAGAGGGACCAGGTGTTCCTCCACTTTTTTGTTTAAAATCCCCATACTAAATCCTTTGTCTATCAGAGCACTTAACTTGCATTTATAAGAGGGTGTTGGGTCTGATGGCAGAGGAGAGTAAGTATCTACATCAGAAAGGATCCTATGTATTTCATTAATATAGGAATCCTTATCCAGAATAACAATAGCCCCGCCTTTGTCAGCAGGGCGTATTATTATGTCCTCCCTGTTACACAAAGTGTCTATTCCAACTCTAATATTCTGCTGAGATTGCACCGATCTTACTCTCAATTTAGTCAGGTCATTCAGCACCAAATCTCGAAAGATGGTGATATTGGGTGCTGAATTACCAGGAGGGTTGAAGAGCGAAGCATTGGGAAAACCCAGAGTGGACCACCACAGATGCTTCCCTAGTGAGTTGTCTTGATGAATTACTCATGATATACCTTTTAATGTTAAGTTTTAAGTATTTTTATTCACTATTTATGCACCTAGCGCAATTCTTCTGTTATAGTATATATGTGTATATATATATACATCCCAGCTTTGTGCAGCTACATCTCACTGCAGGCCATTACTATGTCTGGAAGGCCAACAAGGAGAGGCAGGCAGTCATAAGCCAATAAAAGAGGGCAAGCAGGCTCTGTGTCTAGAGGCAACAGTGCTGGTTGTGGACATGGTGCATCCTCATCACGCTTGTCCTTTTTTTTGGCAGCTGGCCACATTGAGCCACAACATGCCGAAGACTTTGTAGAGTGGATGACCAAGTTGTCCTCATCCTCCTAATCCTCTCTCACCCAGGCTCAGTGTACTTTGTCTGACAAGGCAGCTGCCAACGCGGTCTCTTCCCTGGGCTCAATGGCATCAGTCACTCCTTCCCTAGCCCCACCATGTCCTCCTGAGGAGTCCCCCGAACTGTTTGACCATAGTGTTGGGTACATGCTCCAGGAGGATGCCCAGCGTTTTGAAGGCTCCAATGATGGTACCCAGCTAAAGGAAGGCAGTAACATGAGCCAAGAGGGAGGGGGTGCCCAAGAAGGACAGCAATCTGGCAGTCATGTTCCCCCAGCTGCAGCATACTGCCAGGTTTGCTCCAGTGATGAGGAGGGAGGGGATAATGAGGAAGTCACTGACTCTTTGGTGTGGGCCTTTTTTGAGATGAGTGCATCAGATCGCACCGCTGCTATTTGAAACATATGTCTCAAGCGTATCTCGCGTGGCCAAAACATCACCGCTTGGGCATCACATGCTTGACCAGACATATGTCGACCTGCCATGCAGTTTGTTGGCAAGCGTACCTAAAAGACCCACACCAAAGAACAAAGCGGACCCCTCCTTGCTCCTCATTAACTACGATCTCCAACCCCACTATACCTTCAGTCCTCTCTGAAACCTGCACTGAGAGGAATGAAGGTGTAGAATTAGGTGTGTCACAGCCAAGTACTTGCAGGCAATCTGCTATCGGTACACCGACGTCAGATTGTACCAGATAAATTTCCCTGCCCCAGCTGCTGCACCGCTGAAAAAAGTTCACTCCCAGCAATCCACATGCCCAGCGGTTGAATGCTAGCTTGGCCAAATTGCTAGCACTTCAACTGCTGCCTTTTCAGTTGGTAGAATCTGCCCCCTTCTGTGAGTTTGTGGAATGTGCGGCTCCTCAATGACAGGTTCCCAAACGCCACTTTTTCTCACGGAAGGCGATTCCGGCTCTCTACCGGCATGTGGAAGGCAATGTCTTGGCCTCGCTGGACAGGGCGGTCAGCGGTAAGGTGCATATTACCGCTGACATATGGTCCAGCAGGCATGGACACTGATGTTACCTATCTTTCACCGCGCACTGGGTTACTCTTCTGGCAGCTGGGAAGGATGCAGGACAGGGTGCAGTAGTGTTGGAGGTTGTTCTGCCACCACGCCTCCAAAATTCTACTAGTGATTCTGCCACACCTCTCTCCTCCACCCCCTCCTCTTCTTCTTCCTCCATGGCCTCTTCCTGTGCTGATTTGTCCTTGGAACCAGCGGTGCTCCATAGGCATTCAAAGGGCTACGCAAGCACGCAGGCAAAAAGATGCCATGCGGTGCTTGAGCTTGTATGCTTGGGGGACAGGAGCCACACTGGGGCAGAGATTCTGTCAGCTCTGCAGGGGCAGGTTCAGAGGTGGTTGACGCCACGCCAGCTTAAGCCAGGAATGGTGGTTTGCGACAATGGCACCAACATCCTCTCTGCCCTCCAACAGGGACAACTGACTCATGTGCCCTGTTTGGCTCACGTCCTTAACTTGGTTGTGCAGCGGTTCTTGGGCAGGTACCTGGGCTTACAGGATGTACTAAAGCAGGCCAGGAAAGTTTGTGTGCATTTCCGCAGGTCGTATAATGCCAGTGGCTGACCTCCAAAAGGAATTTAACCTGCCCAAGAACCGCCAAATCTGTGACATGCCAGGTGGAACTCAATGTTGACCATGTTGCAACGGCTGCACACGCAGCAGAGGGCCATCAATGAGTACCTTTGCGACCATGGCACCAGGACAGGGTCTGGGGAGCTTGTTTTTTTTTCCCCACGCCAGTGGCCATGATCAGGGATGCATGCACTGTCCTGTCACCATTTGAGGAGGCTATGAGGATGGTGAGCAGTGACAGTGCATGCATCAGTGACACTGTCCCTCTTGTCCACCTGTTGGAGCACACGTTGCATGGAATAATGGACAGGGCACTTGAGGCAGAACAGAGGCAGGAAGAGGAGGACTTCCTTACCTCTCAAGGCCCCCTTTATCTAGACAGTGTTCCTGCGTGCCTGCTGATCACACAGGAAGAGGACGAGCAGGAGGAGGATTGTGTCAGCATGGAGGTGGAGCCTGGCACTCAGCATCAGAAGCAGTCTTCAAGGGATTATTTACAGTCCCAAGAAACCCATGGACTTGTACGTGGCTGGGAGAAGTTGGCTGCGGATCATGTCGTCCTTAGTGACCCAGAGGACTCCGGACTGAATGCCTCAGCAAACCTACGCTGCATGGCCTCCCTGATCCTGCAAAGCCTGCAGAAGGATCCTCGTATTCGTGGTATCAAGGAGAGGGATCATTACTGGCTGGCAACCCTCCTTGATCCATGTTACAAGGGTAAGGTTGTGGACCTTATCTTGCCATCACAGAGGGAGCAGAGGATGAAACATCTTTGGGAGGCCTTGCAGAAAGGTCTGTGCAACACTTTCCCAGAGACTGGGAGCTTACAAATTCTTGTTCCTGGACAATGTGTTGCTGAGGCTTCGGTCAGTAAAAGGTGGTGCAGGGGAGAAGGTGGGCGTCTGACCGATGCGTTCAGACAATTTTTTAGTCCACAGCCCCAAGGTATGATCGGTTCCAGCAACCATCGCCAGCGTCTGTTTTACATGGTGCAGGAATACCTAGGGGCAAGATCAGACTTGGACACCTTTCCCACCGAAAATTCTCTAGGTTACTGGGTCTTGAGGATGGATCACTGGTCAGAGCTTGCACAGTATGCAATTGAGCTACTGTCCTGTCCTGCATCCAGCATTCTTTTGGAACGCACATTCAGTGCTGCTGGAGGCTTTGTAACCGGTCACAGGGTGCGCCTGTCCACCGACTCGGTTGATCGACTGACCTTCATAAAAATGAATCAGTCTTGGATCACCACCAGCTACCAAGCACCTGATGCTGATGTAACCGAATAATTTTTTTGAAATGTCAGATCCCTTCAAGACTGCCTATGCTGATGCTGAGCGACTATCCTGTTATGCTGAGTGACTATCCTCTTCCTCCTCAATAATCATACTAATAGCTTGTAAGAAAATTTTGGTTCTGGGCGCCGCCACCAGTGGCTAAAGCCCAATTTTTTAGCCCCTGTTTAACAGGGGCGTGTAATTACAATTTTTGATGCAATACTTTGCAGCAGGGCTCATTCCTGCACTCAAATAGAGTATCTATGAGGGGTTGCAGTGTTGTGGGACCAGCACCAGTGCCTAAGGCCCAGTTTTTTTGCCCCTTTTTAACAGGGGCGTGTAATTACATTTTTTGATGCAATAATTTACAGCAGGGCTCATTCCCGCGCTCCAACTTGAGTATCTGTGAGGGGTTGCAGTGTTGTGGCACCAGTGCCTAAGGCCCAATTATTCTGCCCCTGTTCAATGGGGACATGTAATTACAATTCTTGATCTAATATTTCACAGCAGGGCCCATTCCTACTCCCACCAAGAGTAACTGTGGGCTTGCAGTGTTGTGGCAACACCACCACCAAAGGCCCAATTTTTCTGCCCCTGTTCAACAGGTGCATGTAATTACAATTCTTGATATAATATTTCACAGCAGGGCCCGTTCCAGTGCCCACCAAGATTAACTGTGAAGACTTACAGTGTTGTGGCACCAGCACCACCACCACTACCACCACAATGGCATGTAATTAAAATTCTTGATATAATAGTTCACAGCAAGGCATTCCAGCGCCCACCAAGAGTAACTGTGAGGGGTTACAGTGTTGTGGCAACAGCAACACCTAAGGCCCAAATTTCTGCAGAGTATATAGGGCAGGCCCCTACTGTCAAACATCCAACTTACAAATGACTACTTGCAAATAGAAGGATACAACAGGAAGTGAGATGAAATCTACCCCTAGGAAGAGAAATTCTCTCCTGTAAGAGTTAATATGGGAAAAACGTGTCTCCTCTCCACTGATGCTTTATCACCAATCCTTGTTTCACTAAAACCCTCAAATTTTCAAAAAACATTTGTCATTGGGACAGAAAGTGAGGTGAAGTCTTCTGAAGAGGTGCACAGACAGCAAAACAAATGTTACAGGGGTGATAACCCTTCCCTATGTTTTCCAAAAAGCTTCAAAATAGATTTTTTGGTTGGAGCTACACTTTAAAAATGTACCTGTTCAAAATTACAAACAGATTCTACTTAACAACAAACCTACAGTCCCTATCTTGTTTGCACCGCCTGTATACTGCTGTTCAGAGTATATAGAGCCTGGGGGCCACACGCCTTTCCTTTTTTAAATTTGGGTGCAGGGTTCCCCTTAATATCCATACAAGAACCAAAGGGGCTGATAATGGGCTGGGGGGTAGATATATAAAGCTAACACGCGTGTGTTGTACCTACGTTCTGTGTGAGGAGGAAGGAGGACCGAAAGTGCCGAAGGTTATAACGAAGGTAACATTTTAACTTGAGACATCAGTGGCCTACTAATTACTGATTATAGATTGAGGCCCATATTGGGATAAGATCAGGAGAGCTTAGCCTGATATTAGTGTTTTTGTCTTGTCTTTTGTCTTGCAGCAAATATGAAACAATTCAAAGACCCTGAATTTATGGGCCAGTTCATAGACAGATACAGGGATATGAAAAATTTGTGGGAGGTTAAAAACCCGTTATATCGCAATAAACCAGCTAGGAAGTCATCACTGAAGAAACTGCTGCAATTTGTGAAGACACAGGTCCCCGACACGCAGACATCGAGTTTGTGGAGAAGAAAATTGGTAGCTTGAGAAGCAGGAAGGTGCTCAATAAGGTCCAGGCTTCCATGAGATCAGGAGCAGCAGCAGAGGATGTGTATGTACCCAGTCTGTGGTACTACAACAGGATGCGGTTTCTGAAAGACCAGATGGAAGCCAGGGAATCACTTTCTTTTTTTTTTTAAAACAAAGGGAATCACTTTCTACACTTCCATCCAGCCTTCCCTCAACCCCAGCTGAGGCTTCTGAGGACCAACCTGGGCCTTCCATCCTGGAAGAAGTGGAGGAGCCCAGCTGGAGCCAGGTATAGTATTTTTTAACATATTTATTGTCCGAAAATATTTATTATTGATAACAAATGAATGATTTAACAAAAAGTGTTTTTATTTCAATAGACAGTAGGGGCCAAAAATGATTGTGACAAGAATGAAAAATGCTGGGCTCAGAATGATAGTCTTTTCTATTTATTACCATTCAATTTGCAACTGTCAGGGCTGGGCTCAGCCCTTCCTTCTCTGAGCTGGCCGCTCAGCTGTCGGCTAATAGCCAGCTCTCATCTCTCTCCACAGTTACCCAGCTGTTGATTCTTCTCATCAGTCCTGCCTACTTAAAGCCATCCAGCTCACTTGATCTCTGCCTTTACCTCTGTCAACATCACAGAGACTTTCTCCTGCATTCCTGTTGAAGACTTGCTCGGCTGACGTTCCTTCTGGCTCCTGATCCTGCTTTCTGTACTGTTACATTTATCTCTGGCTCTCTGACATTTGCTTGGCTGACTACCCGGTCCAGTTACTGAACTCTGGCTTGTTTAGACTACGCTTACTCTGTTTACCTTATTATTATTAAACAAGTGTGATTTAACTATACTTCTGTCTCGGTCTGATTCATGGTTCCTGATAGTAGGCGAAGGCCATGAATTCAGAAGATAGTCAATCCACTTGTTGGTAATATTTTTTCCAGATTGGATGAGCAAGATCACCGCATGGCTCAGTTTGCCTTAGCATTACAAACGCTCCTGAGTCGCACGGCTCACCTGGGAACTCCCACTGTGGCTGCTCCGGTACAACCTGAGTTGCAGGCTGCCCCTGCTGCTGTGCCAGACTCTGTGCAGGCACCCACCTCGAGTATTACCTCTATAAGAGGTATGTCTGGTTCCGCTCTGCTTCCCCAGCGATTTGGGGGTGATCCAGTTAAATGCAGAGGGTTTCTCAACCAGGTTGAGATTTATGTCAAGATGCTGCCCCAGGGGTTTCCCATGGACAGAAGCAAAGTAGGTTTCATGATATCTTTGCTTTCTGAGAGAGGCTTGACCTGGGCAAACCCTCTATGGGAGATGCAAAAACCTGTTGTCTTGAGTTATCTTGACTTTGTGGCCTCCTTTAAAAGGGTATTTGACATTCCCGCACGCCCCGCTTCTGCTGCCAAGTGCCTCATGTCCATCAAACAGAGTACGAGAACTGTTGCCGACTACGCCATTGAATTCCGTACTCTGGCAGCTGAGGTTGCTTGGAACAATGAGGCCCTCGTGGCTGCTTTTTCTCATGGTCTCTTGGATTCCATCAAGGATGAGATAGCTAGATAGATATACCCATACCCAATGGAGAGAGGCCCTGGACCCACCTGTCTATGGATTTCATTGTGGAGTTACCCAACTCTCAAGGCAACACTGTAATCCTTATGGTGGTTGACCGTTTCTCAAAGATGTGTTATTGTATTCCACTTAAAACGTTGCCCACTTCTAAGGAACTGGCTTCCATTTTTGCTCGGGAGATCTTTCGTTTACATGGGCTACTCAAGGTGATTGTCTCGAACAGGGGTAGTCAGTTTGTCACCAGGTTCTGGCGAGCCTTTTGTGCACATTTGGGAATTCAGCTTGCTTTCTCCTCTGCGTATCACCCGCAGTCTAATGGGGCCACAGAACAAGCCAATCAGTCCTTGGAGCAATTCTTACGTTGCTAAATTTGTGACCATCATAACAACTGGTCAGACCTATTACCGTGGGCAGAGTTTGCTCACAACAGTGCCTTGAATTCTGCTTCCCGATTGTCCCCGTTTATGGCGAATTATGGTTTCCAACCTTCCATGTTGCCTGACTCATTTGTTCCGCAGAGTATTCCTTCGTTAGAGGAGCATTTCCGTGGTCTTTGTTCCACTTGGGCACAAGTTCAGGAGGCTTTGCAACATGCTAACGATGGGTACAGACTCCATGCTGACCGCAGACAGAGTTGGGGACAGAGTCTGGCTGTCGTCTCACAACCTCCGACTTCATGTTCCTTCTTTGAAGTTTGCACCTCGGTTTATTGGGCCTTTCCATATCCTTTGAAGGATTAACCCAGTGGCTTATGCCTTGAACCTTCCTCCTAGTATGCGCATCTCAGATGTGTTTCATGTCTCCTTATAGAAACCTTTGGTCTGCAATCGCTTTACCACCTCGGTGCCACGTCCTCACCCTATACAGATTGAAAATCATGAGGAGTATGAAGTACAATCCATTTTTCACTCCTGTAGGTTCCGTGGGCGCATAAGTACCTGGTGCATTGGAAGGGGTACGGTCCGGAGGAATGCTCTTGGGTCTCATCCTCGGATGTACATGCCCCTGTCCTCCTCCGTGATTTCCATAGATGTTTTCCCCTCAAGCCCGGTGGTCCTCCGAAGGGGAGGGGTCGTTGAGGAGGGGGTACTGTCAGGGCTGGGCTCAGCCCTTCCTTCTCTGAGCTGGCCGCTCAGCTGTCGGCTAATTGCCAGCTCCCATCTCTCTCCACAGTTACCCAGCTGTTGATTCTTCTCATCAGTCCTGCCTACTTAAAGCCATCCAGCTCACTTGATCTCTGCCTTTACCTCTGTCAACATCACAGAGACGTTCTCCTGCGTTCCTGTTGAAGACTTGCTCGGCTGACATTCCTTCTGGCTCCTGATCCTGCTTGCTGTACTACTACGTTTATCTCTGGCTCTCTGACATTTGCTTGGCTGACTACCCGATCCGGTTACTGAACTCTGGCTTGTTTAGACTACGCTTACTCTGTTTACCTTATTATTATTAAACAAGTGTGATTTAACTATACTTCTGTCTCGGTCTGATTCATGGTTCCTGATAGCAACAGTCATGAGCTAAAAATTGTGTGTGATCGATGAACCAAAAACTAAAACTATGTCCCTTTTTCATATAAGCCAGCCAGGAGGTGGCGGGGCCCTGTAGCCTTACCCAATCCCAGGTGCCTCCCCTCTGCTTTACAACGAAAAGGGCCAGGAAGGGGAGTAACGTAGAGGAGGCAGCACTGGGCCTCATTAAGAAGGCTAATGCGGCCCTGAAAACACCCCCCCGACACTGAAGAGGCCTATGGCTGCTATGTAGCTGCCAAATTGCAGCAAATGGAGGAGGGCCAACGCTTCATGTGTGAGAATCTAATTTTTCACGCCCTTCGGATGGGGTTGAGGGGCAAAATTAGTGAGAACATGCACTTATATGCGCTCGCACATCCTCCTCCTCTTCCTCCTGCCACAAGTCCACCTCCAGAGCCACAGTCTTCAAGGAATGCTGCAGGGAAGGCTGCAGGGAAGCATGGAGAGAAGGCTGCAGGGAAGACAAGAAAGTGATGGCCTGGGGTCAGTCTGGTCTGACAGAAGACGCAGGCTGTTGTAGTACCACAGCCTGGGAACATATATGACATCTGCTGCTGTTCCTGATCTCTGGGAGTCCTGGACCAGATTGTGCTCCCTATTATATGGCCTTCTCAGGCTACCAATTTTAATTTACAAAGAGTTGATGTCTGCCCTGGGGGTACAAAGGCTTTGCAAATTCAAGCAGTTTCTCCAGCGTTGCCTTTCTCTTTATTTTGTTATTATGAGCCAGAATAAATAGAGATTTTTTTTATATGAAAATACTGTGTGTTTTTCTTCAAAAAGGACAGTTTGTTTGTGAGTAGGCAGGTACATTTCAAAAATACAATGTCAAATTAACAAGGGACACCAACACAAACCAACCTCCTTGAGCTTTATAAAAATACAAGATAATAATGTTGTTGTGGAAACTTGATACACCAAAAAAAAAAAAAAATTATGGAGAAACTAATTTAAAAATAATCCAAAAAACAGGAGATCTTGATTAAAAAAAAAAATGACAAGTGCGCATGCGTGGGGCTCGCAAGATGGTCACTATAGCCTAGAGCTCCGCTCCCTCACGATCCATCGGTACCCACAGCATCGACCACAGCGCACCGCCGCACATTAAAAGCACCTGGAGACATTCCCCACGGTCCCAGCTACACCCCCATATGACCGGGGTCCCGGTGAAACGAAACCTGTGGCCACAGTTGGAGAGAACAGGAACGGCTGTGACTCCCAAGATGGCCGCCGCTACACAAGCACAGCCACAGGATCTCTGCTCCACAGGCCCGGCGGACTACAGGTCAGAGCAACCCCACATCCCCCCTCACTCCACCCCAGGAAGACAATCGGGATACCCTCCTCTGCTGACCCCTTCTCCAGCCTCTACAGGATCCCTGCAGGATCGCTCCCTCTATGATGACCCTCCCCCCTGGGATCTATCTCAGGTCACTCAGGCCTCCCTCCTCATGCCTTCCCTGCCAGTGACCCTGCATCTCACATGGATTCCCTCTTCCACAGATTCTCTGAACTTCTGGACAGAGGCCTGGCTCAAACGGCAGCTAAAATTACAGGGGACCTGAA
The DNA here is from genome assembly GCF_042186555.1 of Aquarana catesbeiana. NCBI lineage: Eukaryota > Metazoa > Chordata > Amphibia > Anura > Ranidae > Aquarana > Aquarana catesbeiana. The sequence goes on along the minus strand of NC_133326.1, from coordinate 446,131,776 downwards.
GGCAGACTTTATTAATTTAGGAGCCCGGATCGATACGATCGAACACAAAATGGAGGACACTTTAGCTATCACTAACCAAAACTCGCAGCACATCAGCACTGTGCAAGATCAACTGGACCTAGCAATGGCCCGTATTGACGAACTTGAGAATAGGTCAAGACGATACAACATCAGAATCCGCGGCCTACGGAAACGATTCACAATATTCCAGAAGCAGTCCAGGACCTGATTTAACATCTAATCCCTAATATCTCCTCTCACTGCCTTGAATTGGACAGGGCACACAGAGCCTTAGGGCCCCCCAGAAAAGACGGCACCCCAAGAGATATTATCGCTAAGCCCCACCACTACACAGTCAAAGAGGAAGTGATGAGACAGGCCAGGTTCTCTCACTCAGTGAAGTGCATGGGACACCCAGTACAGATCTTTGCAGACCTCTCACCCTCTACGATCCAGAGGAGGAGATCATTGAAACCCCTGCTTCTCGCTCTCACCCAAAGAGATGTTAAATACAAGTGGGCCTTCCCGTTCGCGGTTAAATTCTCCATCAAGGGGAAACAATACGCTTTCTCCTCCCTCCCAGAAGGAGAAAAACTTCTCTTGCACCTGAAAATCATCTCCCAGGAAGCCGAAATGGACACGATCAACTCCAACAAACGACAGACCCCCACCAGTCCTCAATCTCCCCTGTGGTCAACAGGAAAAGCAAAGAAGGCCAAAGACAACAACCAAACTTGAAGCCAGTGATGATGTGAACTACATCTCTTCTATCCCGGTTGTGAAGTAGGGATCGGACTGATCATCCCCACAAATAAGGGGGATCCCTCGTGCCTATTCCTTAGGCATGCTAGCCAACCGGGCACCGTTTTCTGAATTTTCAGAACTTTCTGTTTTTTGTTTTTCTTGTTCCAGGTTTTTTGGCTTTTGTTCAGTTTTTTCCTCTTTCTTTTTTGCTGTTTTTAACTGGCCCACTGACATATCTACTAAGCTCAAGGGAGCTGTGCCTCTCCGGATTGAGAGTGACTGTATCCTCACGCCTATCCAGGGGGGAAATTTAACCCCCATGATTGGGGATTTTATTTTGGCCTAGTCTATGGACGCTTTGCTGTGATAGCGAGTGGATAGAGACCTAGGGGGTTACTACACTTGGCGGAGGTTTAGGGCCACTAGCTAGTCACACTGTTAAGATAACCTGGTATACACCGGTAATGGTTTCAAAAATTTTCTTTGTTTTTTCTTCTTTTTCTCCCTCAAGGGAACGAGTTTTCTGTAGGGCGTTCGGTTTCGTGAAGGAACACTTGCGCACCCACCTAACCCTTAGACACCCGTAGGTCTCTAGGGGCTAGGCTGTTTGAGCCCAGATGGGCCAGACATTCTCTAATTTTTTTCTAAAAGACATGGGGGGTTTCTCCTTCCCTATGTCCTTTCTTTCTTTTCTAGGAGACCTTTTCTTTTCTATCCTGCACCCCCACCCCTCCTCCCCGATCACTACAATGTGCCTAACCACATCTTGTGTTTCAGATACCACACACACCCCCAAGGAAGTTCCTGATATCTTCCCAACAAGAAGGAGGAATGATCTTCATCCTAAAGTCCAGGTTCCCATGCATCAAAGGGTAAGTGAGGGCCGATGCATTTCACTCCAACTGCTCCATGGCTAACGATCCTACAGCTGAACTCCACATAGCCCCCCATAATGTCCAGGGAATCAATTCCCAGATTAAGAGGAGAAAGGTCCTCGATTATTACAAGCATCTCAAGCTAGACATTGTCATGCTGCAAGAAACGCACTTCCCCTCCCGGTATAGCCCTAAGTATCTCCAACCTCACTTCCCACAGTTTTTCTTAGGGAGCGCTGACAACAAAACTAAGGGAGTTGCAATCATAATATCCAAACACCTTAAATTTGTAAAGATCTCTGAATTCGCTGACCCAGAGGGCAGGTTCCTCCTGGTCAAGGGCACAGTGGGGGACCACCTGTATTCCCTGATCTCCTACTATGCTCCAAATAGAGGACAAGCAAAATTTTTTGATTCCCTATTGCGCATCCTCGCTCAGAAATTGGAGGGAACGGTCATCTTTGGCGGAGACTCGAATGCAGCGTTCGATCAGGGATTGGACAAATCTAAATCCCCACAGACTCAACTTACGCGCCCCACCAAAGAAAGCCTCAGAATCGCAAAGATAATCCATGCCCATGGCTTAGCTGACACTTGGAGGGAACTTAACCCCAACAAAAGGGACTATACCCATTACTCTCCCCCTCATAACACCTATGCGAGGATTGACCACATATTAACCCCATCCTCCCTACTCCCATTGATCCACAGAGCACAAATCAGGGAATCGGCCCTCTCGGACCACTCCATCGTCACCATATCAATCAAAACAGGCCCCCTGGGCGGATCCAGGGGACATTGGAGACTGAATGAGTCGCTATTATCTGATCCCATCAGGGTCACAGAACTTGAAAAAGCCCTACAAGAATACTTTAAACTCAATAAATCAGAAGACATTTCTCCCGAAATGTTATGGGCTGCACATAAAGCTTTTATAAGGCGTAAACTCATCCAGATTGCCACTCAAATCAAACGAGCACAGAAAGCAGACCTAGTTCGGTTGGACAGGGAATATACCGCACTGAAGGATTCCCACAAAAAAGACCCCTCCAAGACCCCTGTTTCTCTCATTGATAAAGCTAGACTTGATCTCAATCTAGCACTCACATCCAAGGCCGAAAAGGCCATTCGCTGGAACGGACAAAAATTTTACACTCAGGCAGACAAAATAGGCCCCCTCCTAGCTAAAAAACTGTCTCCCCCCATCAAGATCCACGCTTTTCCCAAACTAAGAATAAATGGTCAAATGGAAACACCCATCACAGAGGAGGAGGTTTTGGGGGTCATAAAAGATCTTAGAAGGGGGTCAGCTCCTGGTCCTGATGGTCTCTCTGTAGCATACTACAAGTCTTTCGCAGCCATTCTGGCACCTCACCTGACCTCTTTCTTCAACTCCAAAACCAATGGAACCCCCCTAGACATTCACCTCAATACTGCTTTAATCACGGTCATACCCAAACCTGACAAAAACCACAAAGACGTTAGCAACTACAGACCGATCTCACTCATAAACAATGACCTAAAAGTACTCACCAAAATAATGGCTAACAGGTTGTCATCCTTTATTACTCAATATATACATAAGGACCAGGTAGGATTCATACCCGGGAGACAGGGTCCTGACCAAATAAGGAGGGCGATAGATATCACCTCGATTCTTCAAACTAACTGGGAAGGGGGGCCAAACCAATCGGGATTTCTTCTATCATTAGACCTGCAGAGGGCCTTTGACATGGTCTCCTGGCACTACATCTTCACTGTGCTTGAGAGGTGGGGATTTGGCGACCGCTTCCTGGGACTTCTGCATGCTCTCTACTCACAACCAAAGGCCCAAATACGCCTCCAAGGACATTACTCCAAACCAATAGACATTTTGCATGGCACCAGGCAGGGGTGCCCTCTGTCTCCCCTAATCTTCGCACTAGCCATAGAAACCTTAGCGATCGCAATTCTACAGAACCCTGATATAAAAGGGGTAACCTGTGGAGACCAGACGCACAAATGTGGGCTTTTCGCCGACGACATCCTCCTTTTCCTGACATCCCCCCTCACTACACTCCCCAATCTCTGCCTAGTGTTAAGGAACTTTGCCAAAATTTCTGGACTCGAAGTTAATTTTGCCAAATCTCAAGCTCTTAATATCTCCTTACCGCTTCAAACAGTTGCCTCTCTAAAACAGTCCTTCCACTTCAAATGGGGTGACACCTCCATTAGCTACCTAGGTATCACACTGACCGCCACGACGGAAACTCTTTATGCACAAAATTATCCTTCACTCTTCAGGAAACTGGAGGCAGACCTTACTACATGGTCAAAACACGAGCTATCCTGGCTGGGTCGGATCAACTCCATCAAGATGACCTTACTCCCCAGGCTCCTCTACTTCTTTCGCTCCCTCCCTATCCCAATCAGGAAAGACCACCTGAGAGCGTTACAGAGCAAAATACTCCAATTTATATGGCGTAAGAAAGGATACCGTATCCCTCAGAATACCCTATTCATTCACAGACGCAAGGGAGGGCTGGGTCTCCCAAATTTACATAAATACTACTTGGCTGCTAGATTGGCCCAATTGTCCACAATTTACTCACGCTATGAAAAACCAGACTGGGTGTCTATTGAACGACAGGCCATCCCCAACAATACGCTAGATTACATACTTTGGTGCCCGACTAAATCTAGACCGCCCATCCTATCACCCACTTTATCCCACTCCTGCGCCCTTTGGGACTCCCTCCGGCAATCCACAGCTCTGGTCTCCACGGGTCATCCCCTAGCTCACCTATTCCACAACCCTGACTTTCCACCTGGACTTGACATCTCAGCATTCAAATGGTGGCTGGACAAAGGGCTATACCGGATAGGGCACTTCTTCACCCCCAATGGACCAATCACCCTCAAATTCTGTATCAAACACCTGGACCTCCCGGAATCGGAACGATTCCGCTTTTACCAAATCGCTCACTTTCTCCACACTATTTGGAAGGAGAAACCGCTTCCCCCTAAATTTACTGTATACGAACAATGGTGCGGACAAGCCATGGAGCAGAGGGGAGGCATATCAGTGATATATTCGGCCCTCACTTGCCCTACGGACAAAACCACATATATGAAGGCTTGGGAGGCTGACTTCCAATGCTGCAGGGACATAGAGATTTGGCAAGCAGCACTAACTAAATCCTTTAAGGGGATCCAGAACATCTCCTTGATGGAGGCAAGCATCAAACTGATAACCAGATGGTACCTGACCCCTACCAGGTTGGCAGCAATCTATCCCTCTGCGAACCCCTTATGTTTCAGGGGATGCCAACACTTGGGCACAATGGCCCACATTTGGTGGGAATGCCCCAAAATACGCACTTTTTGGAGAAAAGTCTTCTCTATGATTTACAAAGTGACAGCTTGCCAGGTCCCTAGGTCCCCAGAGGTAGCAATTCTCAATGCTAACCTATCTGGAATTTCTAAGGCTACCCAAACACTGATCAACTTTATATTTCTGGGCACTAAAATCTCCATTGCCAAAGCCTGGAAACAGCCGAGGCCCTTGTTCAACGCAGTAAAAAGGAAGGTTTCGTGGATTATGACTCAAGAAAAACTTTCCAGCATTCTGACAAACACCTCCACGAAATTCCAAACAATATGGGAACCTTGGGCCCAATATATGGAAACTTCCCTCATACCAGGTGTTCAGGTGCGCAACAACCCCTAACCCATACCTAGACAAATTCATCCTACAGTTCTACTAGAGGCACACAGATGAACTCCTTCTCCCTCCTCACCCACCCTAAGGACCCCCTTTACCCCCCCTTCCTCCTCACTCTTTTTTCCCTCTCTTTCATATCTTCTTTCTGTCTACCACCTCACATCAGATAGCTAATTGGTGACAACTCAATATGAAGCTACCATACGGTAAACTACCTCGCTTACGGGGATTCATAACCTCCTCAATACTCCTGATGGCTCAGCCCAAGTGGGCAAAGGAGAAGTACGGAAATTTCCCCGCCCGGCACAGTTAGATCCCGTCAGGGGTGCCGGGGTTGGGGAAAGGTCCCGTGATGTTTTAGGAACAGTACATGGAGACTGATTATTTAGTGTTTAGACATTGATATCTATCAGGTTGACCCCCCCAAACAGCCTTTAAGGTTGAGAAACTGTATGTTATATGTTCTTTTTCTCAAAATGTAATCTTTATGTCTCATGTTCAAGGAGGCGTTCCCTCCTGTACATTCTAATATGTCAATGCATAAACTGTATGACGTAATTGAAAATAAAAACATATTGAAAGTAAAAAAAAAAATGACTATAAAAAATAATTCTAAACATTATTATGGAGATCTGGCTTTAAAAACAAAAAATATCATTCATTAGAAATATTAAAGAAATCAGTTTGTGAGAACTCTGTGTGAATATCAGCAGCAAAACAACTTCATTATTCTAGCATTATAAAGAACAAAAGAATGTACTGCATTAAAAGATCCAATAATTTGCAGCATGACGAATGTGCTATCTCCATTACAAACGCTAGTTTTATCAGACCGAGTGCTTCTGTCTTGCACTTAATTCTGAGCATGTGTGATTTTTTACACGTCGGAATTGCATACAGACGATCGCATTTTCGGATACGAACTTTTTCCGACCGAAAATTAGAGAACCTGCTCTCAATCTTTTGCTGGCTGGAATTCCGCCAGCAAAAGTCTGATAGTGCATACACACGGTCGCATTTTCCGACCAAAAGCTCTCATCGGAGTTTTGCTGGCGGCATTTCCGATCGTGTGTACGGGCATAATAAATATTGTGCTGACTCCATGCATAGTATGCAAGCTGTTTTTACTAGGCAGCAGTTTCCCAGAGAGACAACAGGCAGGGTTATAACCAACAGATTAAAGTTAGAGTACTTTATTTCACAGTGAAAAGCTTGCAATATTGTACTGACTCCATGCGCATTATGTAAGAAGCTTTTCTAGGCTTCAGTTTCACAGAAAGACAACATGAAGCTTGTAATCAAGAATGTGTTATTTCCCTGAAATAAGGCAACAGAATATGGTACTGACTGCTTACACAGTATTTAGGCACTTTCACAGGGTGACATTTTGAAAAAAGACATGGCATGTAGCTTTTAACCACCTCATTACCACCCTATTGGAAAAAATGGTTGGTAAGTGAGCATTTTTTTTGGAGTTCTGTTTAAAAACAGTACTCTGTTTACTGCTTGTATGTGCAGCTAGTGTATGCACAATGCATGTAATTGCACTGAGGAACTCTATACCTTGTGATAGCTGTGATGGCCAATTACAGCAATCACTTGGGCACTTTGATGGCCAATCACAGTGATACACAAACAAAAAAACAAACCCTCCTCTTCTGCCTCAGCCCCTGATAGCTGATCTTATGTAATTCACACTGCTCCCACTGACCACCAACATAAGGGGTAAACATTGGGGGCATATTGACTATAAAGGAGGCTTGTGTAGAAAAAAGTGCAGTGTTAAAATATATGAAGAAAGTTGTTGGCCACAACTTACAAAAAGGTGCAAATTAGTGACCATATAATGTGAACAGTGTTACCATAAATCGCATATAAAACAAGAAAATGCTAAATCCTGATAAAAACTTGCATAAATCGCATATAAAACAAGAAAATGCTAAATACAGCCAATAAATAAAACTAGCATAAATCAAGCAAAACTGAGGAATATACAAGACCAAAAGATCATATATATATATATATATATATATATATATATATATATATATATAATATACTGTATATATATATATATATATATATATATATAGATATATTTATATCTATATATATATGGAGAGTGCTATAATAAAGGTGCAAAAAACCTGGTGAACAAAAAAATATAGTAAATATCTAAAAAAAAGTCCATAAAAGTGAAGTGACTAAAAAATTTTCATATGAATATGTGAATATGTGACTTGGTGTGATTGCTTGACCTTCGTGATACCCGTCACCTCTAGTAAAATGAAGGCTTACTCAGGGAGGTCAAAGAGCGCGAATTGGATCACAGATCCCCAGAAATGAACTCCATATCTCCTGGGCTTCCTTCATCTCCTGGGCGTCTCTTGTCAATAACCTCTGTGTCCCGGACGGTCTCTCAGTCACGGTAAGTATCCCAAGTGTTCAAAAGATTGTGCAAATCTTGCAAAAAAGATATGATTATAGCTTTGATATTTTGGTCTTGTATATTCCTCAGTTTTGCTTGATTTATGCTAGTTTTATTTATTAGCAGTATTTAGCATTTTCTTGTTTTATATGCGATTTTATATGAGATTTATGCAAGTTTTTGGCAGTATTTAGCATTTTCTTGTTTTATATGTGATTTATGGTAACACTGTTCCCATTATATGGTCACTAATTTGCACCTTTTTGTAAGTTGTGCCCAACAACTTTCTTCATATATTTTAGCGCTGCACTTTTTTCTATACATTTATTTTATACCTTATATCTGGGTTATAGTGTTCAGCTGCTGCATGCTGTTTTTACCAAGCGCGGATATTACCCCCTTTTTTAATTTTTTTATAAAGGAGGCATGCTTACCTTGAATTACTACCACTTAGCAGCAAGGGGGTACACATGAGGTATAGTGACCATAAAGTGGGGAACACTGACAACCAATGTTATGCAGGAAACACCACTAACCACCAACAGTTATGGGGCACCCACCACTGATAACCAATATTTAAGGGGGCACACACCATTGATCACCAACATTTAAAGGGCATTCACCACCTATCACCACCATAAGGGATTCCAGATTACTGAAATCTGCAAGCTGTTCCATGTATTACATAGTCTTGACCCTTGCATTCTGATTGCTGTACTGTATATGCTATATTCTAAAGTAAATAGTTGGTACTGTCTTCACATTTAGGGAATCAAAAATGTGATAGGCATTAAGAACAACAGTTTTTTTTTCAAAAATGTTTGTCTTTCTTTATATAGTACAAAATAAAAAGCGAGTGATTACTAAATTCCAGCAAAAGAAAGTTGTCATATATCACAACACTAATGCCCTGTACACAGGGTCGGACATTGATTGGACATTCCGACAACAAAATCAATGGATTTTTTCCGATGGATGTTGGCTCAAACTTGTCTTGCATACACACGGTCACACAAAGTTGTCGGAAAATCCGATCGTTCTAAATGCGGTGGCGTAAAACACGTACGTCGGGACTATAAACGGGGCAGTAGCCAATAGCTTTCGTCTCTTAATTTATTCTAAGCATGCATGGCACTTTGTGCGTCGGATTTATGTACACATGATCGGAATTTCCGACAACGGATTTTGTTGTTGGAAAATTTTATAGCAAGCTCTCAAACTTTGTGTGTCGGAAATTCCGATGGAAAATGTGTGATGGAGCCCACACACGGTCGGAATTTCCGACAGCAATGTCCTATCACACATTTTCCATCGGAAAATCCGACCGTGTGTACAGGGCATAAAAGTAGAAAAATGGTCTGATAAAAAAGGGTATACAGACAAGTCGTACTGGCTTGTCTGTATACCCTTTTTTATCAGACCATTTTTCTGATTGTAAAGTGATTGTGATTATTTCCAAAAATATTGTACTGTCTCCATACACTAAATCAACATATACCTGTACAATAACTACCATATTTATCGGAATATAACACGCACCGGCGTATAACGCGCTCCTTAACTTTAAGAGGTAAGTTTCAGAAAAAAACCTTAAATTTTAAAATAAGGGTCAGTGCCCATCAATGCAGCCCTATCAGTGCCCATCTGCAGCCTCACCAGGGCCCATCAATGCAGCCTGATCTATGCCCATCTCCTGCGTCTAATATGCCCATTATTGCAGCCTGTTTAGTGCCCATCTGCAGCATCTAACATGCTCATCTGCAGCCGTGTGTAATTCAGCGGCGCTCATCCCCTCCTTCCACTCCGAGGCAGCAGGGATCAGCGTATGACACGCACACACGATTTCCCCATGATTTTCAGGGGGTAAAACTGCGTGTTATAAGCCGATAAATACGGTACTTCCCTAGCAGGCCAATTCTGACACTTCTCACATACTTGTAAAATCAGCATTTTTTTATAAACCCCAAAACATTAACAATTTTTTTAAGCAGAGACCCTAGAGAATAAAGTTGTGGGTGTTGCAATTATTGATGTCACACGCTATTTGCACAGCGGTTTTTCTGTTTCAATGATTTTTATTGAAATTTTACAAGAGTACAAGAAATTCCAAAGGTTTGAGAGATTGAACAACATATCAATTGTCTGTATCGCAGTACAGTAAACGTTTCAGGGAAACTGTTTGACATCACATAACCCACACAACCATTGCTCCCTCTCAGGGACAGCTAATGAAGAGTAAAGAAGAAGGTTACCCAACAAAACCACCTCTGCACCCTAGAGGCAACGGTAAGTAACTCATGGTTTTCCCCATTGTCCCTCCGCATTCCATATAAGGAAGGAGGGGGCACACCATGACAAAATCACCACGAGGCCAGTATCCTCTGTCCTAGTTGTCATGGGATCAGTGTGATCTGGTGATAAAGGTCCTAAATTCAACATTTCAACAGGGTATTATAACCTTTCGTTTAATGTTATATTCATTGTTGTAGATATTGTGACATCCGTCTCCCAGATGCTGCAGGGAGAGTATAAAGCCGCGTACACACGGGCGAACTTTTCGACCGGACTGGTCCGACGGACTTTCAACTGACTTTTGACAGACTTCCGACGGACTTTTTAACAAACGGACTTGCCTACACACGATCACACCAAAGTCTGACGGATTCGCACATGATGACGTACACCGGACTAAAATAAGGAAGTTGATAGCCAGTAGCCAATAGCTGCCCTAGCGTCGGTTTTTGTCCGTCGGACTAGCATACAGACGAGCGGATTTCTAGGTCTGGCGGAGTTACGATGTAAAGATTTGAAGCATGTTCCAAATCTAAAGTCCTTCAGATTTTCAACTGGAAAAGTCCGCTGAAGGTCCGCTGAAACCCACACACGATCGGATTGTCCGCCGGGCTCGGTCCGTCGGACCGGTCCGGTCGAACAGTTCGACTGTGTGTACGCTGCATTAGGAAAAGGGTAAACCAAAGAAGAGAGGGGGAAAAGAATAGAGAAAGAGGAAAGAGAGTGCATTTCCTAGAGTGAGTTTGTCCGACCCCAAACAGTTCACAGGGGGTCAGACAAATATTTAATCCAGGGTTCCCATATCTCTTCGAAACTAATTTGTTTGTCTAATAAAATTGCTGAAAGGCGTTCATTCACCATGATCCATGACAACTTGTTTTTCACCAAGTCGAAGGGGATCATGGGTGTCCTCCAGGACCTAGCTATCACTATTCTAGCTGCCATGAAAATGAAGGCTATGGGTTTCCCTGCCTGTTTTGGTGTTCCATCAACTGGTTGTCCCAAAAGAGCTTGCTTTGGAGATTTATTAAGTTCAGCTCAGCGGTTTATCAAACACAAATTATTTTGAAAAAATACACTTTATAGAATTTTAGTAAACACAAACACAATATAAAACCCAATTTTTTGTTAAATTATAAAATATTATGTTACACCAAGTAAATAGATAGCTAACATGTTACATTTTAAAATTGTGTATGTTCATGGAACGGCACCAAACTACGGTACCTGAAAATCTCCATAAGCGACGCTTTAAAAGCCTTTTCCAATTAACAGTTTACATTTACACAGGAGGTCTAGAATAATTGCTTCTGCTCTGATGTTCGCAATGATACCTCACGTGTGGTGCAATCACCGATTACATATGCGTATTGGACTTACGTATTCATTCACATTTAAGTGGAAGCACAGGGGACGGGGACACTATGAAAAAACATTTTTATGAATTTTATTTCATTTTTAATTTAATTTTATTTAATTTATTTGATTTCATTTAATTTTATTTCAAACTTTATTTACACTGTTCCTTTTAATTTTCCTTTTTTTTTTGATCAACTTTATTGCTATCATTTGGGACATCATCCCTTGTGATAGCATGGGCCATGTCTGGTCCTCTTTATGCAGAGATCTGGGGTCTGAGATCTCTCCTCTGGCCTCCAATGCATCTCATCAGAAAAGATCAGTCGGATCAGCTGCTTTACTGACTGGTAACAGACCAGTAAACAAAAAACTAAAACATGAAGCGACAAAATTCTCATCTCTTCTGGTTTCTGATGTCACAGAGAGCGAGGAACAACATCAGTTCCTCTGTCTCTGTTCACCCCACAGGATGCTACCTGTTGGAGCAATCCTGGGCTTCCTGATCTAACAGGAGAGCCCGGGAAAAGAGGTGGAAGGAGGGGGTATCCCCCTTCTGCTGCCTGTGGAAATAATCAAATGGCTCTATAGCCACTGAAATCACTCCCACTAAGAACATAAATGCTGGCTGATAAGTTTGGCACCAGGATGATGCCTGAAGCTTCAGGCATCATCCCGGTATACTCACTTAAACCCCAGGACATCACATATCATCCACACAGGGGGAGGTGGTCAGGTCATTGTATAGCTGGTAGTAGTTGGTCATCTTCAACTGGATTTTTAGGTCCAAGGGGGTCACCTCAGTGATGCATTTCAAAAATTTTTTAGTCCTTAGCACCCAGGGCTGTCAGCTTTCACATCCCATTGGCAGCATCTGCATCATATGGTGGGAGATTATCTAGGGGTGAAAACCGACATGGGGACCCATGCTATCCACTGAGTTACTAGGTCATGAGAATAGACTACTGTCCAGAACTTGCCCGGTATGCAATTGAGCTGCTGGGCTGCCCTGCTTCCAGTTTGCTTTCCGAACACGCATTCAGTGCTATTGAAGGTTTTTGGGAACGATAACAGAGCGCGTCTGTCCACATACTCCGTTGACCGGCTGATATTTATCAAAATGAATCATTCCTGGATTAGCAGCAGCTATCAAGCCCCTGATGTCACCAATTAAGTATTTTTGGGATGTGGAATCTCTGCAAGACTGTCTAGGCTGCCAAGCTTTGTGAGTGTTGATTTTATCGGGAAGAAATTTTGTCTGATACTCAACGTTTGCAATAACAGAATAAATCGTATTATGTGTGTCATATATTCCTAAACTATTTCTACTTTATAGACAATTGTGTGTGCATCAACCCCTGAGTTAGTGACACTAAGGGGGAGATTTACTCAGAATCTGATGCAGCTGTGCATGGTAGCCAATCATCTTCTAACTTCAGCTTGTTCAATTAAGCTTTGACAATAAAACCTGGAAGCTGATTGGTTTCTATGCAGAGCACCAGATTTTGCACTCTCCAGTTTTAGTAAATCAACCCCTATGTCACGAAACGTGTCGGATTACATGGATGCAAGTTCACACCTACTATAGATTGATCTTTGAAACACTGTACCTTGCTACAGAATGAATATGTGTATATTGACCAATCTTCTTGACTACATGGCAATTATGTCACTGTTGATCTGCTGGAAATTATATTTACCAATAACTCATTGTTGCACCTCATCTAAAGGCCCATGAGCAATTCATGTTTCTTTGTAAGCCTCAAAACTAGCTTTTCCATGAGACTGTAACCGATCGAGTCTGGAAAGGTGATACATAAACTCCTCTTTAAGGTGTCATCAAGATATTTCATCCTCTGCTCCCTCTGTGAGGACGGAATGAGTTCTGTGACTTTCCCCTTGTAACAGTGGTCAAGGAGGGTTCCCAACCAATAATTATCCTTCTCCTTGAAGCTGCAAATTCTCGGGTCCTTTCACGGCCTTTGAAGAGTAAGGGAGCCCATGCACCATAAGTTTGCAGAAGCATGATAAGCAGTCCTTGTGGTTACTGAGGATTACAGTATCTGGAACTGCCTCCTCCTAGCCATGCAATACTCCCAAGGGTTCTGGGGATGGAAAACCTTCTCTTAAGGTTTGACGTATGTCCTCCTCTGCTTCAATGCCTCCAAAACTGCCAGAATCCTCTTCCCCCTCTTCCTCCCTCTCCTCTTGTGTGTTCTGTGGCATCGCAAGAATAGTGTCTACATAAAGCGGGCCCTGAGAGGAAAGGAAGTCCTCCTCTTCCTCCTGCTGCTCTGCCTCAAATGCCATGTCCATAATGCCACGCAGAGTATGCCTAGCAGGAACACAAGAGGGATTGTGTCACTGATGCATGCATTGTCATGGCTCACATCCTTGTTGCCTCCTCAAATGGTGACAGTACAGTGCATGCATCTTTTATCAGCAGCTATTAACACAGGGAAAAAAAGTTGAGCCGCCCTGAGCCTGTCACTGTGCCATACATAGGTATTAGTTGATGGCCCTCTGCTGCATGTGCAGCCGCTGCAGCATTGCCAAAGTCGAGTTCCATCTGATGGGCACGTCACAAATCGTGTGGTTTATGGGCAGGTGGAATTCCCGCTGAATTTCAGCCAACTGAGCACTGGCTGTGGATGACCTCTTGAAATGGCTGCAGACTCTTCTAGCCTGTTTCAGAAGATCTTGCAACCCTGGGTATCTGTTTAGGAAATGTTGCACCACCATATTGAGGACATGTGTCAGGCATGGCACAGTGTCACCTTTCCCAGTCGAAGGGCGGACAGAAGGTTAGTGCCATTATTGCACACCACCATTCCTGGCTCAAGCTGGCATGGCATGAACCATCCTGGGTCCGCCCCTGCAGAGCTGAAAGAATCTTTGCTCTGGTGTGGCTCCTGTCCCCTCAACAGATCAGCTGAAGCACTGCATGGCATCTTTTCGCCTGACTTGTTGAATAGCCCCTTAAACGCTTAGGGGATACTGGTGGTTCATAGGACAATTCAGCAGAGGAGGCAATGGAGGAGGAGGAGGGGTGGAGCTGACAATTCTCACAACATCACCACCAGCTGTATGGAGACGTGGCGGTAAAACAAGCTCCAGCACTGAGCCCTGTATCCTTGTTAGTTGCAATTAGAGTTACCCAGTGTGCTGTGAATGAAATATAGCGTCCCTGACCATGCTTGCTGGACCACGTGTCAGCAGTATCATGGACCTTGCTGCTGACTGCTTTGCCCAATGATGTCACAACATTGCCTTCCACTTAATGATACAAAGGTGAAATGGCCTTACGTGCAAAGATATAGTGACTGGGAACCTGCCATTGTGGTACAGCACATTCTGCAAATTCATGGAAGGGGGGAGAATCCATCAGATGGAAAGGCAGGAGTTGTAAAGCCAGCAGCTTGGACAGGCTGAAATTTAAACGCTGGGGATGTGGGTGGCAGTGACTGTATTTTTTTTTCGCTGCAACAGCCAGGGCAGAGAAATTTGCCTGCTATACTCTACAGCTGCTGGTGTACTGCTGGCAGACATGCTCCAAGGACCTGTGACATCCTTCGCTATACCATCATCCCTGTCATTGGAGGCTGCTGGGAGGTTATGAGATATAGTGGGGGGTAGACAGGTGAGGAGTGAGGAGAAGAATTGCATCCCTTTTGTGTGGCTTTCAGGTGCTCTTGCCAATGACCTGAGTGGTTGGAGGTTAAATACCTTGTCAAGCATGTGGTACCCAAATGATGCCCAATGGTACCCAAATGAGAAAATGGTGCCCTGCCTGAGGACAGGCCATGTCTACCTTTGCCTGTGGACACAGACATTGCTGGCCCCCTCACAGTGGTATGGGAAATCCTGCCTTGTTGGCCTCCCAGACATGATAGGGGGGCTTATTAACTAAATGTAATATAGATGTGTGTAATTGGATGCACTTTAATCAATGGAAAGAGGTGTTTGGTGCACTTTAACTTGAGCACTGCCGCTGAAAGAAATGTCACTGACAGATTACCATATACCACAGTAAAACTGCACTGATGCACTTCAATATACTGCAGTAAAACTGTAGTGACATACTTCAATATACTGCAGTAAAACTGCACTGTCACACTTCAATATACTGCAGTAAAACTGCACTGACGCACTATAATATACTGCAGTAAAACTGCTCTGATGCACTACAATATGCTTCAGTAAAACTGCACTGACACACTATAATGTACTGCAGTAAAACTGCACTGAGGCATTGCAATATATTGCAGTAAAACTGCACTGATGCATTTAAATATACTGCAGTAAAACTGCCCTGACACACTACACTGACACACTTCTATATACTACAGTAAAACTGCACGGATGCACTACACTGACACTACAGTAAAATAGCACGGATGCACTACACTGCGGGTGCACTATCACTACATTCACACTACACTGACACTCTACACAATAAAATCACGATAGCACACTATAGCACACAAACTCACTAGTAGCAATGGACAGAGCCCTGTTCTATCCATCTCCACTCCAACATCACACTGCAAATGGTTCCTCTGGGAAGAAACAATTTATAGTGTGGGGAGGGCCTATGGGCAGCCAGTCTTGATTGGGCTACTCTGACAGTGCTCTGTGCCCTAAATTGAGCAAAGCCTTCATTGCTTCAGCCATTCGGGACTTAGAATGCACTGTGCGGCACACAGTGCATTGTGGGGCAGTCGGCAGGCCAAACAAACGGTCAAACGCCCTGCCAATTCGGGTGTTCTCTGAATGGGTGAACAGCCAATGTTCATGCCTAACTTTTGCTTGGCCGAAGCATTCGCCTAACACTATTTGCAAGCTCCCATCTGCCTAAGGGGTCCTGAAGAGGGGGTTACCATAGTTCATCAACTGTGACTCGAGCCACGGGCTAACCTACTTCAATCACTCAGTTGTATTTTGCTCACTCCTTTACGGACATTCTGTCTGTTTCCTCTTCTTTTTCTGGATTCTGATGCAGAGGGGTTAACCCCTTCCAGACCAAAGGTCCATAATCAGGGAATCGTTTCCCTAATGGGGGCTTATCAATCCAGAGAGTACTGAAAAATCAGTCCTCTGCTCTCCAACCAAATTACCCTTGACTACTGAGAAATGTCTTCAAGCTCTCCCCTTTAATTACTTACATACTGCAGGCCATCATATGATGTCCTCGGCTTTCAGTGGTGATATCTGAATGATGCCTGCAGCTGCAGGCATCATCCAGATATAATATTTTTCAGCCGGCGATTCCCTACACCATAAGAACAATCATAGCAGCTTACATGCCTTGTAATAGTGATTACATATTTTTTTTTTAAGGGAAAGTATAAAAAAATGTAATAGAATAAATAATAAAAAAAAATTACCAATTAAGGACCAGAAGAATTTGCCCCCTTAATGACCAGAGCATTTTTTACAATTTGGCACCACGCAGTTTAAACTGGTTATTGCGCGGTCAGGCAATGCTGTAACCAAACAAATTTTGTGTCCTTTTTTTTCCTACAAATAGAGCTTTTATTTGGTGGTATTTGATCACCTCTGGGATTTTTATTTTTTGCAATATAAATGAAAAAAGACTGAAATTTTTTTTTAAAAATTATATTTTTTTACTTTTTGTTATTAAAAAAAATCCAATAAACTCAATATTAGTCATATATTTAGGCCAAAATGTATTCAGCCACATGTCTTGGGTAAAAAAATTTCAATAAGCGTATATTTATTGGTTTTGTGCAAAAGTTATAGCGTCTACGAACTATGGTACATTTTTTGGAATTTACACAGCTTTTAGTTTATGACTGCCTATCTCATTTTTTGAGGTGCTAAAATGACAGGGCAGTACAAACCCACTGAAATGACCCAATTTTGGAAAGTAGATACCTCCAGGAATTTGCTGAGAGGCATGCTGAGGCCATTGAATATTTACAGTATTTTTTTTTATTGAATATGTTATTTTTTTGTCAAGTGATTGAAAAATGACAAAAATTATTACACAGAGTTGCCACTGAAATGATATATTGCTCACACATGCCATGGGTATATGTGGAACTACACCCCAAAATACATTTTGCTGCTTCTCCTGAGTACGAGGATACCACATATGTGAGACTTTTTGGGAGCCTAGCCGTGTACAGGACCCCGAAAACCAATCACCGTCTTCAGGATTTCTAAGGGCAGGGGCGGACTGACCGAGGGCCCCATGCCACTAAGGGGCCCCATCAAGGTTGAAAGCCTCAATAAAACCAGGGACAGTATGTAAAAATATGTTTATTATAGCTGCTCCGCCTCTCCAGTACCTTTTCAGTGTGTGTATGTGTATTCTGTGTGTGTATACTGTGTGTGTATATTGTGTGTCTGTGTGTGTATACTGTATGTGTGTGTGTGTGTATACTGTGTGGCCCCATAATCTATTGCCTTGGGGCCCCATAATCTCCTATTACCCGGGGGCCCCATAATCTTCTGCTATTGCCCGGGGGCCCCATAATCTCCTATTGCCCGGGGGCCCCATAATCTCCTATAGCCCGGGGTCCCCATGAGTTGTCAGTCCGCCCCTGTCTGAGGGTGTACATTTTTTATTTCACGCCTCACTACCTATCACAGTTTCGGAGGCTCTGAAATGTCAAGATAGCACACAACCCCCCAAATGACCCAGTTTTGGAAATTAGACATTTCAAGCTATTTGCTGAGAGGCATGTTGAGTCCATGGAATATTTTATATTTTGCCACAAGTGTCACTAAATGATATATTGGTAAAACATGCCATGGGTATATGTGGAATTACACCCCAAAATACATTCCACTGCTTCTTCTGAGTACAGGGATAACACATGTGTGAGATGTTTTGGCAGTCTAGCCACGTACAGAACCCCGAAATCCAATCACCGCCTTCAGGATTTCTAAGGGCGTAAATTTTTGATTTCACTCCTTACTGCCTATCACAGTTTCAGGGGCCATGAAATGCCAAGATAGCACAAACCCCCCATCACCCCCAAATTACCCGTTTTTGAAAGTAGACACCCAAGCTATTTGCTGGGAGGCATGTTAAGTATTTTGAAGATCTCGCTTTTTGTCACAAAGTTTTGAAAATTGAAAAAATAAAAAAAATACATTTTCCTTTTATTTCTTCATTTTCAAAAACAAATGAGAGCTGCAAAATACTCACTATGCCTCTTAGCAAATACCTTTGGGTGTCTACTTTCCAAGATGGGGTAATTTGGGGGGGTGTCCTATCTTGACATTTCAGGGCCTCCGAAACTGTGATAGGTAGTGAAGAGTAAAATCATCATTTCACGCCCTTAGGAAGGCTGAAGGCGATGAACGGTTTTCGGGGTCCTGTACGCGGCTAGGCCTCCAAAAAGTCTCACACATGTGGTATCCCGTACTCAGGAGAAGCAGCAGAATGTATTTTGGGGTATAATTCCACATATATCCATGCCATGTGTAAGCAATATATTATTCTAATATAATATATTATGTTCAAATGAAAAAAATATTTTTTTTTGCTAGAAAATTACTTTGAACCCCCAAACATTATATATTTAGTACACCATTTTAATTTGTAGGGCAAAGGCCCCAGACCTACCCGGGCCTACTACTAACTGCCCTAATGCTGATTAGTGTCACAAGTGACACCAGTACAGTGATCAGTGAAAAATCAGAAAACTGCACTTGGTGACACAGTGACAGGGAGTAAAAAGGTTAACTGGGGGGGGGGGAGCAATCGGGGGGTGAAAAATATGCCTACAGAAAACTGCACTTGGTGACAAAGTGACAGGGAGTAAAAGGGTTAACTGGGGGGGCTCGATCGGAGGGTGAAAAGTGTGCCTTTGTGTACTGTGTCAGTGTGGTGTTGGTGCAACTCGGGTTTAGATGTCCTCTCTCCTCTCTCTGGAACCGAAAAGGGCTCCACGAGGGGAGGTGACATCACTTCCTCTGCCTGTGTTTACATTACACAGGCAGAGGACAGTCTCTCATTTGCCAGAACCAATCATTAGGTGCAGGCCAGAAATCATTGGCCTGGGCCTGGAGACTGATCGGTTCTGAAGCAAATCCGATCGCTGCGAGTGCAACCGCGATTCGCCCAGGAGAGTCATCCTGCTGCAGTATAACTGCGGCGGCTGGTCATTAACCAGTTAAAGCACCCCCGTTAGAGCAAGAGCAATAATTCTAGCCAAAGACCTCCTCTGTAACTCTAAACATGTAATCTGTAAAAAATTTTAAATTGACGTCTATCGAGATTTTTAAGTACTGAAGTTTGGCGCCATACCACGAGTGTGCACAAGTTTAAAGAGTGACATGTGAGGTATCTATTTACTCGGTGTAACATCATCGGTCACATTATACAAAAAAGGTTGGGCTACCTTTACTGTTTTGTTTATTTTTTATTCATGAAAGTGTTTTTTCCAGAAAAATCGTGTTTAAAAAATGAATGCGCAAATACCGTGTGACATAAAAAGTTGCAATGATGTTTGGGGGTTCTGAGTAATTTCCTAGCAAAAAAATTATGATTTTTACATGTAGGAGGAGTGCTGGAACCATCTCTGGTGTCCTGTACACAACATAACAAATATACCTCCAAAAGAAATAAAATCCCCAAAATACTACCCCCGAAACAAAAGTCCACTTTTTTAAAGGATAGCCTTTTAAAAAATGCTATGAATGGGGCAGCAGCCTAAAATGAACACTGCTCTCAAATCAACACCAAACTTATGTCCCGTACACACGATCGGATTTTCCGACAACAAATGTTGGACGTGAGCTTGTTGGCTGAAAGTCCGACCGTGTGTATGCTCCATCGAACATTTTCTGTCGGACTTTCCGCCAACAAATGTTTGATAGCAAGTTCTCAAATTTTCCGCCAACAAAACTTTGTTGTCAGAATTCCCGATCGTGTGTACATAAGTCCGACGCACAAAAGTTTATGCATGCTCGGAGTCAAGCAGAAGGAGCCACACTGGCTTTTGAACTTCCTTTTTCTCAGCTCGTCGTACGTCTTGTACGTCACCACATTCCCACATTCGTAATTGTTGGCCAACATTTGTGTGACCGTGTGTATGCATGCAAGTTGGAGACAACATCCTTCGAACAAAAATCCACGGTTTTGTTGTCGGAAAGTCCAATCGTGTGTACGGGGCATAAGGTTAACTCTTCATGCAGTTTGTCTTCCTATTCTCTCCTTCAGCAGCTTCCGATTGACTAACACTATTGTTTATAGTGAGAAGGCTGACTTATCCAAAAAACCCCGATTGGTCCCTGTACGCCTGCTGGTTGTGGTTCAAAGGCCAAGCAGTGCACTATGGCTTGAAAAAAACAAGGATATATGAAACCTGAACATCACCCCTAAGGCTACAATGTTTTCAGTGTGATTTTGAACCATTCTTAAAATAAAAAAGCCTATGATTTATTGATTGATTAAAGAGATAGAACTATATTTTCCTTTTGTATAACCCAAGGTTTAGCAGTTAAGTACGGTCCATGACACTCTTTTTATTTGCTCTTTTAGGGTAAGCTTTTCAGAATATACCCTTCTTTTCAGTCCAAACATCGATACACAAAGGACAAAGAAAAAAAGGACAGAAACCTTTGTGTATGAGTACTGCTTGGACTGGGAAGAAGGGGACACCCCAAAAACGTGTCTTAAAAATGTAACTGCTACATTTTAACTGCTAAATGTAAGAATATAAGTATCACAGACAGTACAGTACTCCATTCTGAATCTGCAAAAAAATAAAAAAATAAACAATCAGCTCCAGCTGCAATACTTACCTTCTCTCCACCACTGTTCCTAACAGACTTCCTGAGAGCCGAGGGGTCAAAAGACCTACCAACCACCTTGCACAGCAGAAAAGTGGTGCCACTCCAGCATTCAGGATCTTTCCCTGTTGGTTGAAGAGGACCTGTGTCAACACTGGATATTTGTGTATATACATATATATATTTTTTTTTTCAGTACTTCAAGGAGATGGGATCCACAGCACAGAGTTATTTTACTCACTTGCTGACCATGTCACACAGATATACTGCAGCACAATGGCTCTCTTGGGCGAAATTCTGTATGGGTACGTCCTACCCTTTTTCGGCTACCAGAGCGCGCCCGCTGTACGGCAGGGGACCTGATGCGCGTTGCCAACGGGCACGATTGCTGCTGACCATGCACGATCGTGTGCACGAGCGCCAGCACAGAGATTTGGGTGTGTAAACACCCAAATCCCTGTGCTGTCAGAGGAGAGGAGCCATATCGTTTGTTCCTACTAAGTAGGAAAAACGATATAGCTCTTCTCCTAGTCAATCCTATTCCCATACAGTTAGAACACAGTGAGGGAACACACAATTAACCCCTTGATCACCCCCTAGTGTTAACCCCTTCTCTGCCAGTGACATTTACACAGTAATCTGTGCATTTTTATAGCACTGATTGCTGTATAAATGCCAATGGTCCCAAAAAAGTGTCAAAAGTCCCCAATCTGTCCATCACAATACCGCAGTACCATTAAAAATTGCATATCACTGCCATTACTAGTAAAAAAAAAAATAATAATAAAAAGTTCATAAATCTTTCCCATAGTTTGCAGACGCTATAACTTATATAGCAAACCAATCAATACACGCTTATTGTGATTTTTTTTTACCAAAAATATGTAGAAGAATATATATTGGCCTAAACTGATGAAGAAATTTATTTTTTTGTTAAATATTGGGGGATATTTATTATAGCAAAAAGTCAAAAATATTGTTTTTTTTTTTTAAATTGCGCTATTTGTTTTGTTTATAGCGCAAAAAATAAAAACCGCAGAGGCGATCAAATACCACCAAAAGAGAGCTTTATTTGTGGGGAAAAAAAGGAGACAAATTTCATCTGGGTACAGCGTCGAACGACCCCGCAATTGTCAGTTAAAGCGACGCAGTGCCAAATTGTAAAAAGTGCTCTCATCAGGAAGGGGGTAAAATCTTCTGGGGCTGAAGCGGTTAAGCCATGATTTTCAATCCAGAGTTCCCAACTTAGCATTATATACAGCTTAGGGTGTTACCTAGGTTATCTAACAGTTGTCTCATTTTCCCATCTAAAATTGCAAAGCATTGATAAATAACTGGATAATATAATGCATAAATAAAAAATGGACCCAAATGTGTATAGTTTATCTATGGTGAGAAAAGTATGAGTGCTGCTTCCTTCTGAATATGCTTGTTTCCTGTCTTATACTTAAAAATAATCATACAGTACATAATTCCTCAAGTCTATTCTTGTTTCAGGTCAGTGGAACTAGCATTCTCAAAAAGGAGAGGTCAGCAATGACAGCCTACAAAATAATCTCCTGATACCTATACTATTATTAGTAGAGTCCTTCTGTGTGAGAAGCAGACTTCTTAGGCTATCCACTAGAATAATCAATTTAATAACCACAATATCATATTTTTGTAGGCAGCATTATCCTTTGCAGCCTAGCTGTAATAAGTTTCATATACTTAAGTTTTTCTTCTTCATGAGAATGTACAAGAGCTTGTAATTTACCGGTAATTCTCAATTATTTTCCACAAATATACAGTATGTACTGATATATGTGGTAAGGTTTACATACTTTTGTAATGTACTGTTTTTCATTTTCAAGACATTTTCCTAGTCCATGAAATACCTGTATGTATTAAGAATAGAGCAGCTATTAGCATCTGATATTTATGCATTTTGAAAATCTTGCTTAGACAATAGCAGCTGTATTCATTTTAGGTTAAGAGAAGCTTTAAGCCCCAGCATTGGATTGGCCATGGTATTTACAATGGAAACTTTCACGTTTTAATTAATGCCAAGGTCAAAGTGCTCATATCCTCAACCTAAAATTACTCTCCAACTTATTTATGAAGTTTGTATTTGTTAAATACAGTTGACTGTGATTGTTGGTCAGAAATAATAATTTTCATTTTAGCATGTGTCAAGTTTAAACATTTTTTTTAATTTTTTTTATTTGAGAAGGCAAGCATACTAATTAGATACGTATTAGATGCTGCATTAATATCCTGAACTTCTTCAGAGGGGTACATCTCAACACAGTGGTTGCTATTTTTGCATTTGATAGACATTTGACTTTTTATAGTTTTGTTATACAAGTGATCTTCCATATCTCGTTTCATAAAATGCTTGCCACACATCTGGGAGGAGCACAAACTGAAATAATTCACTATTTTTTTTCCATGCAATATCTTTTGCATCATAAATATGCCACTTTTGCAAAAGGGTGTGGGTCACATAATTATTGTATATTTTTGTAATAAACATTGAGTTGCTTTTAATTCTCTGCAGGCTTTTCTCCCAAATGTCCCTGTCTTTCTCACCCACCCATAATAGCAAAACAATAAAAAATATATATACTGTGTATATACTGTATATGTTTTTTTTTCCTCTTTTGCTTTAAGATGAGCTTTATGGATGAGATCACCATGTTGTTTAAAACTATTCAATTTCTCTGGTTTATACTGCCTCAAATCATTCCTGCTGCTTGTATAGCAGTTGTACAAAATCAAGAATGCAAATGTTTCCAAGATTCAGTATCACCTCATGCCAAATTTGTTTATAACTTCCTGTGGCACTGACAGTCTGGGCATTGCTTTGAGTAGAACTTCCTGTTTCATTCTCCAAATATAGCTTTGAAAAAAACAATAGAAATGGGAGTGTCACTGTTGCCTTAGTGGTTTCTTAATTGACACGTATTGGGCATTTGGCCTGTGTGTCTGTCGGACGTGCATGCTGGAAAACCAGCAGCCGACCGACTCCTGATCAGCGCCCTCAGCCAATAGCAGAGAGCGCTGATCAGAATTTTCTGGCCGTCCCCCTGTCAGAACACAACAGCTCAGCGGCGGAGATCACTGTACTAACTTTGCATGTAGCTGACAGTTTTTTTCGCGCAACCCAGCAGTGTGTTCCCAGCTCAAATGTAGGACAGGATTAGTATTTCAGGGCAACATCTGAAGTCAACTCGCAATCTGACAGATTAGTATTTCAGGGCAGCATCTGAAGTCAGCTGGGCTATATCCATGGTATATTATTATTATTATTAATATTATTACTATTATCAATAGTTACGTACAGCGGATATAAAAAGTCTACACACCCCTGTTAAAATGTCAGGTTTCTGTGATGTAAAAAAATGAGACAAAGATAAATTATTTCAGAACTTTTCCCACCTTTTAATGTGACCTATAAACTGTACAACTCAATTGAAAAAAAACTAAAATCTTTTAGGGGGGGAGTAAAAATAAAAAACTAAAATAAGTGTGCACACCCTCTTATAACTGGAGATGTAGCTGTGTTCAGAATTAAGCAATCACATTCAAGCTCATGGTAAATAGGAGTCAGTACATCAAAAAATCAAAAATAATAATGCGCAAACCAGAGGGAAGAGCAGCCAACACAACAATCAGACAAATTGTAGCAAGGATATAATGTAGATAAGTGTGGCGTTAAGAGTATGATATATGTACGTTATTGGGCAAAGCCAGATCGAATATCATCTGAAAGGCAATATGCACCATAAAGTATATTAATGAAACTTGATCGTATAAGAACTGTTAGCTGACACTAGCAGAAATGAGTACTATGAAATTAAACACAATATGTACCTTAAAGTGTTTAGGTGAAACTCACAAGTAGATTGTGTATAAACTGTTAGCTGACACTAACAGAAATAAATAATGTGGACTGGTATGGAGAAAGGTGAAGAGGATAAGTGTGAATCATACATCAACTACAAATCCCATTATCTTTGTTTTACATTTATATAACTGCTCCTCCCCCTTTCTGGGATTTGTAGTTGATGTATGATTCATTGTTAAAAGGTATCAGTCAGGAGAAGGGTACAAAAGAGTTTTCAAGGCATTAGATATACCATAGAACACAGTGAAGACAGTCATCATCAAGTGAAAAAAATGTGGCACAACAGTGATATTACTAACAACTGGATGTTCCTCCAAAATTGATAAAAAGACGAGAAGAAAACTGGTCAGGAAAGCTGCCAAGAGGCCTACAGCAACATACAAGAGCTGCAGGAATATCTGGCAAGTACTGGCTGTGTGGTACATGAGACAACAATCTCCCGTATTCTTCATATGTCTGGGCTATGGGGTAGATTGGCCAGACGGAAGCCTTTTCTTATAAAGAAAAACATCCAAATAGCTAAATTCTGCAAAAACACATCTGAAGTCTCCCAAAAGCATGTGGGAAATGTGTTATGGTCTGATGAAACCAAGGTTAAACTTTTTGGCCATAATTCCAAAAGATATGTTTGCCGCAAAAACAACACTGCACATAACCATAAGAACACCATACCCACCGTGAAGCATGGTGGTGGCAGCATCATGCTTTGGGGCTGTTCTTCAGGTGGGCCTTAGTCAAGGTAGAGGGAATTAGGAACAAAACCTTCAGGTTTCTGCTAGAAAGCTGAACATGAAGAGGAACTTCATCTTTCAGCATGACAATGGCCCAAAGCATACATCCAAATCAACAAAGAAATGGCTTCACCAGAAGACGATTAAAGTTTTGGAATGGCCCAGCCAGAGCCCAGACCTGAGTCTGATTGAAAATCTGTGTGGTAATCTGAAGAGAGCTGTGCACAGGAGATGCCCTTGCAAACTGATAGATTTGTAGTGTTTTTGCAAAGAGGAGTCGGCAAATATTGCCAAGTCAAGATGTGCCATTTGGAAAGACTCATACCCAGAAAGACTGAGTGCTGTAATAAAATCAAAAGGTGCTTCTACAAAATATTAGTTTAAGGGTGTGCACACTTATGCAACCATTTTTACTTCCTTCCATCTAAAAGATTTCAGTTTTTTGTTCAACTGAGTTGTACAGTTTATAGGTCACATTAAAGGTGGAAAAAGTTCAGAAATGATTTAGCTTTTTTACATCACAGAAACCTGACATTTTAACAGGGGTGTGTAGACGTTTTATATCCACTGTAGTTACATAGATAGTCACGTTCAAAAAGACACAAGTCCATCTAGTTCAGCAGATAGAAAAAAAAGTTGAATACATAAATAGAAAACCTCCATATACAGAATTCTATACCCACAGTTGTTCCAGATGAAAGAAAGAAAAAGCCTATGAAGCATGGTCCAATATTTTTGCAGCAGGAGAGATGGATCCTTCCTGATCCCTCATAATCGGTTATTCCCCAGATCAACCAAAATCTTTGCTGTTATTGCCCATAACCAGGAATGCATCCAATTTGATCTCATGAACCAGGTCTTTAGGGAAACTATTCCATATTTTCTAGCCCTTGCTGTGAAGAAGCCTTTTCATATGTGAAGGTTAAATCTCTTTTCCTCTAGACGTTAAGAGTGCACCATTGTTCTTTTGTGATACCTCAAAGTTAATAACTTTACACCAAGTTCAGTATATGGACCACTTATTTTTTTTTTTTTATTTCTACTCATAGCTGAGCTACTCCAGGTCTCTTCTTAGTTTGGTTGCTTGTCTCTGAATCTTCTCACTTTTACAGTTCCCCAAAATCCTTATGGCGAACTGGTGCCCAAAACAGGAGTTCATATTCTAGATGAGGTCTTACTAATGCTTTGTATGGGGACAAAACTGTGTGTCTCTCTCCAGAGTTTATATTTCTTTTAATACAAGAAAGTATTTTGCTAGCTTTATAAACTGTAGCTTGGCATTGCATGCTATTATCTATGTCTATGATCTACCAAAATACCCAGATCCTTCTTGACCTTTGACTCCCCCAGTTGTATTCCTCCTAAACTGTATGATGCAAGCATGTTTTAGCCCCCACGTGCATAACCTTGCATTTATCGAAATTAAATCGAATTTGCCACTAGGTTGTCTAACTAAACAATGCATTAAAATCTATTTGTAATTTGGAGACATGCTAAAAACATATTATTAGTGCTTTTTTTTTATCCAGACTAGAGGACTTCTAAATCATATTTGTTTATGTTTGCTATAAATCACAAAGATATAGTGTAGTAATGCAACCAAAAAGTAGTTTTTGGTTAGTATGACTTAGTTAAAAGTCCACTGACAATTGATTTAAGATTTACTGGCTTTTAGCATTATCACAAAGATAACAGCTGCAAATGACACCTGTTGTGCATGGCAAAGCCAGAGACTGTAAACCGCTAGAATGTAGATACAGTGCACAGCACAGCAGGCAATCTATGTAAGTCCAGATGTGGGAAAGAGTTAAGTAATTCTTGGTAAGATTGCTGTCAGATAAAAGTTGGCCTGGCCTAACAGAAGTTAGGGGCCCAACATATTGTTTAGATATTATTTGTACTGCAAGCCTCAGTTTAAAGGGCTTTAACCTTTCCCATTTTAGGAGGAAATAAGTATGAAGTGTTGATTTTGCTATTTCCTATGTTAATATTGCAGATTCACAGATGTGTCTCTTCACACTGATACATCTGTTCACTTAAACCAGCTTTCATAAGCAAATACTACATTGTAAATGTATTATTTCAGATTTTCTTTGAAAAGTTTATTAATGACAAATGATTTTTAAAGTATTAGGATTACACTTACTTTAACCTTATAAAATTAATGTCAGCTTTAATATGTCATCCAAATAATTATGCTTTTCAAAAGTTAGTCTAACAATTTCAGAATAAAATACAAAGAGCATGATTTTAACATCTGCAAATTTGAACTACTTTTTCCATGGTGATTGAAAAACCCTTTATGTCCAACAGAGGTAGTCTCTAACCCTTGCTGAACCCCTCACCACCAGTGGCCCACCGCACCCCTTGATTTGCTGCTAAAGGATAAAGAAAGTAATTTTTTAGCATTTTGGTTAAATGTTCTAATTACCTATTTAATTAACTCTAGCAAAACCTGGCATGGCAAGGTTGTTAATGGAGACAGGGAGTTGAGTTTTGTCAAGTACTGGTTGAGATAAAGGCTGGGCAACCTATGTTTGCAGGATGATATGTTTCATTCTTGTTGCTAATAGCCTTTCCCCTCTAGTTACTGGAGAAAGATTTGTGGAAAAAAGCCAACAAATGTGGTTGCCCCTTAAATTCCAACTGCCATTATTATTGCCCAGCTTGCATTGCTGTGTCTGCCCATATTTTTTGGACCAGAGCAGAGATGGCCGTATGGAAAACTAAACGACACAATAAAAATGTGGAAAAAGATTAATATGTACTGTACATTTTTTTTTTCATCAAACGGTTTTTATTGAGATTTTACAGGTAAATACATATAACAATGTGAACATTGTACGTCGTGCAACAACTTCGAGAAAGGATAAAATACATGAGAAAACATAGTTTATCTAACATATTGTTTGTAATTTAGCTCAAGAATGATTTTTAATGTCTATGAATTCCTCTCCCTCCCTGAAACCCCAATCGGGAGCACTTTTGTGTCTCAGGAGGAGAGAAGAGCCGACTTGCAGAGGATTGGTGAGGATAAGTACCTCGTTTTACTTATATAACAAACATTCATGTACTTATGTAACCACTGGGACTGATTTCAAATTACATAATGCTCGTCAAGAAGATAGTTAAACATATGTGGTAGTACTACAGTACTGTTGTACCTTTAGCCCATTGTAAACAGGGACTCCAAGCTTTCTGAGTCTTTGTGGATTGACCAATTATGGCAGCCATTATAGTTTCATAACTGTAATGTAATTGTCGGGACCTTATCTGATTTCCACATTCTCGTTATGTTGTGTCTTGAGGCCAGTAGTATATGAGTTGAAATATGTCTGAAGGGATGCGGCAACTCATCAATTCTTAGATTCAGTACTGCTAGTTCGGGTGAGGGGAGTACTGTGTTGTTGGCTACGTTTGAAATGAGTTTAAATGTGTCTTTCCAATATGTCTTTATAGAGGGGCATGTCCAGAATGTATGGAACATGTCCCCTTTAAACGCTTTACAGCTCCAACATGTGTTAGAGGTTTGGGGATTGAAGGATGCTAACTTAGCAGGTGTCAGATACCACCGCAACGAGATATTCTGTGTGAGTTCCCAGAGGGCTGAGCATTTTGTGGCCTCATATATGGATTTAATGTGTGTTTCCATTGGTCTCCGGAGTAAGATTGTGTTAAGTCTGCTTCCCATTGTAAATGCGTGGGTGATTTTGTGAAAATGTCTTTTTGATGGAGGAGGTTGTAGAAGTGGGATATGCCTTTAAGTTTGGTGAGAGGATTTATTAAGAGTTCCCAAGTCTTTGGAGGAATAGCCTATAGGGGAAGGGGAATCATGTGCAGGCAGTGGTGTATTCTTAGATATGTAAAGAATTCGGATGAGGGAAGATCAAATTCTCTTTGTAATTGGAGGAATGTTTTGAGTTGTGTCCCTTGAATTACATTTTGTAATGAGTGGATCCCTTTGAGGGTTCATTGTGTCAGCGTCAGGTCTGGTGATAGATAATGTAGGGATTCCAGGGGTATTTGGTGAAGTGGAGTGGTAGTGACATAATTAGAGAGGGTTATCAGTTTCTTCCATGCTTGGACTGAAGCTGTCATAGTTGGGGAAACAGTGGTCGGGGTCTTTGATCCTAGAGGGGTACTCAGTAACCAGTTTTTTAGATTAGGGTGGATGAGGGACAAATTTTCTATTTGGCCCCAGAGAGTGGTAGGATGAGGCCGGAACCATTCTGGTAGTTGAGCTAGGATGGCTGCTAGGCAATAATCCTCAAAGTCAATAGAGCCCACACCACCCGCTAATTTATGTTTAATAAGTTTGGAATGTGCACATCTTGGCCATTTATCTTTCCAGAGATATTTGTTAAGAACTGTTTGAAGGGATCTGAGAAATGATGAATAGGTATAGGAAGCGTTCTAAAATAATACAGTATTTACGGGAGACAAATCATTTTGAAGGCTGCTAGTCTTCTTGACCAGGATAATTCATGTTTCGTTATATGTTGGGAGTCAGTTTGGATCTTATGGAGGAGGGGCAAGAAGTTGGTGGAGAAAAGAGTTTTGGGTGATCTTGTTAGCTTGATCCCTAAGTATGAGATGTCTTTTTCCGCCCAAGTGAATTGATGTTGTTGTTGTAAGAGATTTTTAGTTGTGGCATCTAACTTAATGTTGAGTATAAATGATTTGGCCTTGTTCACTTTATAGTAAGAGATCTCGCTAAACCAGGTCAACATTTTTTGCATTGCTGCAAGGCAAGAGGCTGGGTTCGTGAGGATTAGAATCACATCGTCTGCAAGCAAACTAATTTTGTGAGAGGTATTTCCTATTTGTATGCTTGAGATGGAAGGGTGGGTTCTTATGTGTTCCGCTAGGGGTTCCATGAGAGGATTGAAGATAAGAGGGGATAGTGGGCAGCCTTGGCGCGTGCCATTGGATACAGGGAATGTTCGGGAGATCATATCTGCTGTGAACACTTGGGCTGAAGGTGTAGAGTACAATGCTATGATGGCGTGGAGGATATAGTCCCTGAAGCCGAATTTTTGGAGTACTAATTTGAGGTAGGACGAGTGTACTCTGTCGAACGCCTTCTCTGCATTCAAGGAAAGGAGCAGAGAAGGCGTTCCACTTTGCTTCGCATGATGAATCACATTGATCAACCTTCTAGTGGCATCCGATGCCTGTCTGCCTTTAGTGAAACCAGTTTGGTCCTTGTGAATGAGAGTGGGCATGATGTCAAGTAGTCTTGCTGCAAGTGTCTTAGCATAGATTTTTAAATCGAGATTGAGGAGGGATATCGGCCTAAAGTTTTGGGGTGTGTTCGGCTCCTTCCCTGGTTTCGGTATTGTTATGATTAGAGCCTTCAAAGACTCAGATGGGAATTGGGAAATGGAGGCAGCGCTGTTAAATACATCAATCATGTGTGGGATCAAGTGGTCAGAGAATTGTTTGTAATATTCTCCCGATAGACCATCTGGTCCTGGTGCTTTCCCAGAGGGGAGTGAATTAATGGTCACTTGAATCTCCCGTTCCGAAAATGGAATATTGAGAGACGTGAGTTGTTTGTCAGTCAGGGTAGGTAAACGGAT
This sequence comes from Aquarana catesbeiana, assembly GCF_042186555.1. NCBI lineage: Eukaryota > Metazoa > Chordata > Amphibia > Anura > Ranidae > Aquarana > Aquarana catesbeiana. Next base: position 446,100,405 of record NC_133326.1, on the reverse strand, counting down.
GTTTTGGAGAAAACGGTTAATGTCGTCATGAGATGGTTGTGGAGTCTGGGGATCCCGTTTTAGATTGTATAAGTCACTGTAGTAGTCACTGAATGCATTGGCAATGTCTTGGGGGTTCGTCAATGAGTTGTTAGTGTGGAGGTGGTATAGTTGGTGTATTTTGGTCTTTGTCCTTTTACCTTCAAGACGTTGGGCTAAACGTTTCCCAGCTTTATTGGATATGGAGTATGTGGTGGCTAGGGATGAGCTTCGTGTTCTAGTCGAACCCATGTTCGACTCGAACATCGTCTGTTCACCCGTTCGCCGAATTGCAAACGATATGGGCCGTCATGGCCCATAATTCACTGCGGCATCGCAGTGCATTGCTGGCTGATGATTGGCCGAGCATGCACTATGACCCGCATGCTTGGCCAATCACATCGCCGTCAGTAGAGAGAGCTGTAATTGGCCAAAGCCAGGGTGGCTTTGGCCAATTATGGCTCAGGGGGTTTAGAACACGCCCCACACTATATAAGGCCGCCTGCATGGCGGCCCTGTGTAGTGTGTTCCGGCATGCTTAGAGAGAGAGAGACAGTGTCATTTCATTTGAGTTAGCTAGATTAGGCAGGACAGTCAGTGAGTTAGCTGCACTTATAGTGTATTGTGTATATATATGCATCCCAGGTGTTGTTTATATATATATGTACACTGTATTCAGTTTAGCTAGATCCGTTCCTGTTATCTTCCTACTGACAGGCATGCTTGTCTTGTTACAGTATTTACAGCTACCTGAAGAAAATTGCTGGTGTTCTTTTGATCCTATTAGTACCACAGTCAGGCAGCTAGACTATTTACAGTTAGTGTAGGGCGTCCTCTTCACAGTGTTCTGTAAAAGCTACAAGTTAGTTTAGTGTGACCTCTGCACAGTGTTCAGCTAAAACTACAAGTTAGTGTTGTGCGTCCTCTTCACAGTGTTCAGCTAAAGCTACAAGTTAGTTTAGTGTGACCTCTGCACAGTGTTCAGCTAAAGCTACAAGTTAGGGTAGTGCGTCCTCCTCACAGTGTTCAGCTAAAGCTACAAGTTAGTTTAGTGTGACCTCTGCACAGTGTTCAGCTAAAGCTACAAGTTAGGGTAGTGCATCCTCCTCACAGTGTTCAGCTAAAGCTACAAGTTAGTGTAGTGCGTCCTCCTCACGGTGTTCAGCTAAAACTATAATTTAGTGTAGTGCGACCTCTGCACGGTGTTCAGCTAAAGCTACAAGTTAGTGTAGTGCGTCCTCTGAACAGTGTTCTGCTAAAACTACAAGTTAGTGTAGTGCAACCTCTGCACAGTGTTCAGCTAAAGCTACAAGTTAGTGTAGTGCGTCCTCCTCACAGTGTTCAGCTAAAACTACAAGTTAGTGTAGTGCAACCTCTGCACAGTGTTTAGCTAAAGCTACAAGTTACTGTAGTGCGTCCACTGAACAGTGTTCAGCTAAAACTACAAGGTAGTGTAGTGTGACCTCTGCACAGTGTTCAGCTAAAACTACAAGTTAGTGTAGTGCAACCTCTGCACAGTGTTCAGCTAAAGCTACAAGTTAGTGTAGTGCGTCCTCCTCACAGTGTTCAGCTAAAACTACAAGTTAGTGTAGTGCAACCTCTGCACAGTGTTTAGCTAAAGCTACAAGTTACTGTAGTGCGTCCACTGAACAGTGTTCAGCTAAAACTACAAGGTAGTGTAGTGTGACCTCTGCACAGTGTTCAGCTAAAGCTACAAGTTAGGGTAGTGCGTCCTCCTCACAGTGTTCAGCTAAAGCTACAAGTTAGTGTAGTGCGTCCTCCTCACAGTGTTCAGCTAAAACTACAAGTTAGTGTAGTGCAACCTCTGCACAGTGTTCAGCTAAAGCTACAAGTTAGTGTAGTGCGTCCTCTGAACAGTGTTCAGCTAAAGCTACAAGTTAGTGTAGTGCAACCTCTGCACAGTGTTCAGCTAAAGCTACAAGTTAATGTAGTGCGTCCTCTGAACAGTGTTTAGCTAAAGCTACAAGTTAGTGTAGTGCGTCCTCCTCACAAGTTAGTTTTTTGTGAGCTCTGCACAGTGTTCATCTAAAGCTACCTGTCGAAGGTTTGTGGTGTTTTCCTGATCCTATCACTACCGCAGGCAGCTAAATAAGCTACAAGTTATTTTTTTGCGAGCTCTGCACAGTGTTGCCCTAAAGCTACCTGTAGAAGGTTGGTGGTGTTTTCCTGATCCTATCACTACCGCAGGCAGCTAAATAAGCTACAAGTTAGTTTTTTGCGAGCTCTGCACAGTGTTCAGCTAAAGCTACCTGTAGAAGGTTGGTGGTGTTCTCATACTACAGGCAGGCAGTTGATTTTGCTAGCTGCAGTATCAGTATATATATATCCCAGCTTAGTGCAGCTACAGGCCATTAGTATGTCTGAAAGGCCAACAAGGAGAGGCAGACAGTCACAAGCCAATAAAAGAGGGCAAGCAGGCTCTGTGTCTAGAGGCAACAGTGCTGGTCGTGGAGACGGTGCATCCTCATCAGCACGTGGCCATGGGACACGCTTGGCCTTTTTTTCGGCAGATGGCCGTGTTGAGCCGCAACATGCGGAAGACTTGGTCGAGTGGATGACCAAGCCGTCCTCATCCTCCTCATCCTCTCTCACCCATGCTCAGGGTACTTTGTCTGGCAAAGCAGCTGCCAACGCGGTCTCTTCCCTCGGCTCAATGGCATCAGTGACTCCTTCCTTAGCCCCACCATGTCCTCCTGAGGAGTCCCTCAAACTGTTTTACCACAGTTTTGGGTACATGCTCCAGGAGGATGCCCAGCGTTTAGAAGGCTCTGATGATGATACTGAGCTAGATGAAGGCAGTAACGTGAGCACGGACAGAGGGGGTGCCCAAGAAGGACAGCAATCTGGCAGTCATGCTCCCCCTGCTGCAGCATACTGCCAGGTTTGCTCCAGCGATGAGGAGGGAGGGGATGATGAGGTCACTGACTCAACGTGGGTGCCTGATAGGAGAGAGGAGGAGGCACATCACCAACTAGGCAGGATGCCCTCCAGGGGCCAGCCTAAGGGCAGCACACTGACTGCATCACACTCCAAAGCTCTGCATGTGCAGGGCACTGCTGTCTCTGTGCGTTATTCCAAAAGTTTTTTGGTGTGGGCCTTTTTTGAAATGAGTGCATCAGATCGCACCGCTGCTATTTGCAACATATGTCTCAAGCGTATCTCACGTGGCCAAAACATCTCCCGCTTGGGCACCACATGCTTGACCAGACATATGTTGACCTGCCATACAATTCGTTGGCAAGCGTATCTAAAAGACCCACACCAAAGAACAAAGAGAACCTCTCCTTGCTCCTCATCAGCTGAGATCTCCAACCCCACTATACCTTCAGTCCTCTCTGAGACCTGCACTGAGAGGAATGAAGGTGTAGAATTAGGTGTGTCACAGCCAAGTACTTGTGGGCAATCTGCTTTCGGTACACCGACGTCAGATTGTACCAGGCAAATTTCCCTGCCCCAGCTGCTGCACCGCTGAAAGAAGTTCGCTCCCAGCCATCCACATGCCCAGCGGTTGAATGCTAGCTTGGCAAAATTGCTAGCACTTCAACTGCTGCCTTTTCAGTTGGTAGACTCTGCCCCTTCCGTGATTTTGTGGAATGTGCGGTTCCTCAGTGGCAGGTACCCAAACGCCACTTTGATGAGAGTATACGGTACTCTTTTGATAGTACCGACCAGAATTATGTAGCGCCCTTCAGGATCCAGTGTTACTTTAGAGGGATGGAAGTCCGCACTGTCTTTAAGTGCAATCATGACACCTCTGGATTTGGTAGTGTGAGTGGCATGAAAGATGTGGGGAAATTGGTGGTTGTTGCATAGGTGTGAGTCAGATGGGAGAAGATGCATCTCCTGGATGCAGACAATGTCACTATGAAGATCCTTGGCGGTTTTCCAGAGTGTTAGCAGGGTGGCTAAGTCCATTGACGTTTAATAATAAAATGTTGAGTGGCATCTTAGAAGTGTGATGTGGGTGGTGTGGAATAGATAACACTTACAGTTAGCCGCTTTGTTGCAGGGCTGGAGGGTATTCAAGGCCGAAATGGTATAGTAGATGAGCGAGTATCCAGGGTCCTGTCTGCAAGATGAATGTTAGAACTGCGGATAGAACAATATGTTAAGAAAAGAAAAACCAATCAGTGTTTAAAAGAACTGAGCTGTAAACTAAATGATAAATCTGTTAGAACTGAACACTTGCATTATATAGTAGAGGTAGAGGTGGAGCAAAATGTTGCCGCAACCTCTGTCAGGGGATAACACAGCCTGAAACATAGGGAGCTGATATCACGAAAGATAAATGAAAAAAAAAATATCTCTGTCATAGCCCATCAGAGTAAAAGATAAGCATTTGGCCCTACTTGGTTTGAGGATTATTTCGTTCAGGTGTAGTTTTGAGCCAAGTTGCGGAGTGGTATGGCGGTGCTGTTGCCCGGCGGGGGTGTTTTAGGTGGTTCTAATAGGATACCCCATGAGTGGAGGAGATGCAACCCTTTGTGAAGGTCGCTAATCGTATGGGCTTTGCCATTTTTGGTGATAATAAGCGTTGCCGGATATCGCCATTTGTATTGGATCTTGTGGTTCTGAAGACCTTTGGTGACCGGGTTCATTTGTCTCCGTAGTTGAAGGGTGTATTTGGAGTGATCTGGAAAGAATTGTATATCCTTGTAGGGAGTAGGTAAGGGGTTTTAGTTTTAACCCCAAACATAATTTTTTCCTTGATGTGGAAAAAGTGTATCCTCATCAGCACGTCTCTGGGTACTGAGGCAGCAAGGTGGGATGGTTTAGCAATTCTATGGATTCTGTCTATTATAATGTCATGTGGAGACGCATCAGGAATGATGATGTGTATGAGCTCTTTTGCGTAATTGGGCAGATCTGCCGGTAGTATGGATTCAGAAATTCCTCTCAGTTTGATATTGTTCCTGCGAGAATGGTCTTCTAAATCGGCGAGCTTGGCCCTCACCCACGTTTGTTCCTCTCTAACATCATCATACACATCAATGACTCCATTCACTGTGGATTTACACTCATTCATGCCCCTTTCAATGTGTGACACTCTATCCTCCAGAGAGTGTATGTCTGAGGTGATTTTGTTGAGGAGTGAGGAGAGGTCAGTCATTAGGGAGGATTGTAAGGACAGAAGCATGTCCTTGAGGTTAGAATCAATGACCGGTTGTCCTGAAGTGGAGAAGGAGGCCATTGAGGAGTGTAAGGCCTGGTTGGAGAGGAGGGGATTAAAAGCCTGGGCCTCAATTAGTGACTGGGCCGGCTGCTGCGGCAGCGCATCAAGCCGCATTTTCGCTTTCGCAGGGCTGTTGGTGAGGGGATCACATTCAGGGGGGTGATCGGAGGGCACAGGGAGAGTATGGCTGAGAGATCTCTCCGGGATATCATCCAGGAGATCTGTGTAAGACTCGCGCGGCCGGTCCGGCGCCATTTTCTATGTCACTGACCTTCCCCGCCGGCTTGAATTCCGTCAATTTCTGGGGCTTGTACACCATCATCCTCTTTCTGGACATGCTATCTGGGCTCCTGGGTGTCTCTGGAGCAAGGATGGCTGTGGATTGAGTGGCTGTGAGGGCTGTTAGTTGTTGTTCGTTCTCCCTGGGCTGACGAGCTTAGTGATTAAGCAGCCATCTTCAGCTCCGGTCGGCCATGCCCTCCTACTGTACATTTTTAACAACAGTAAAAATGCATTTAAAAAGCTGTAATGGCAGGTAGAAGTATGTTAATATAGGACTGTCTAGGTCATTAACTGGATGAAGGGGAATGTTTTCACTTGTTCTTCACCATGTATGATTCAGTAGTCATATTTTCTCCATATAATCCCAACTCCCCACAGCCTCTCCCCCTGCTATCATTAAATAGGATGAGGTAGAGGAAGAAGAGGTAAAGAAAGAAGGGGAATAGGAGTGAGGGGAGGAGAAGGTGGAAGTGGTGGTGCAGGAGGTGGAGAAGGAGGAAGAGATCACATTAGCAAAGCTTGCCACCTACTACCTTCATGTGGTACCACCTCTCCTTTTAGGCTTACCTGTTATTGTTTTTGTTTGAATGTCTTTATTTGGGCAAGGGTAAACAGCCTATATCTGTAAGATTATACACTTTATTTTGGCTTCTGATTAGTATTCCCCACTCCATTTGCTACTGCTTGCCCTTCCCCCTGCATTGTGGAAAGGGAGCAGCCTATGGCTGTAAGTTTGTTCCCTAGAGCTATGCCTCCAGTGCCCTGACTAATATGAAATAGATACAAATTAATAGATATGAAAATACGTTTCCTGACAGACTCCATGGCAGTCTACGTGTGGGTTAACCCCGACTCTTCTGCAAAGCTCATAGCCAGAGACTGCTTCCTTTTTTGTACTCCTCATTGGACCTACAAGCAATGCACTCATGTTTATGGATGTCCAATCGATCGAGGTTGGTGCCGGGCATACATTCCTAATGGTGTCAAGATAGCCCAGGGCCCAGCCATGGGAGGGTGCGTGGCTCCAGGCCTCTGTGTCCAGTGGTGGGGACGGCCTATGTATGTCCAGGAATGAAGGATCGGCTGGCAAGGTCTGAAGCTTTTCTCCATGGCAGCAGTTTGTGTATATGTGTCCTTGTCTTCCCCTCATGCCGTCCCTTGCCCTATTTTTTTCCTTTTCGTTTGCTCCATGGTCTCTCTATGATGCCTGGAGTGCTTCCGCATTCCAGGATGCGGCTCCCCCTTTTGGGTAGCGGCTCCGGCACTCTTTGCATGCGTGATCCTTGGACAAAACCGAGACTTGGTTTGGTGCATGCGCAGTGCGGCCAGGGACACGGCGGTGACATCACTACAGTGGGGATTTTAAATCCCTGTGAGCCCCTGTTACATTGGGGATTCCTGTGGGCAGTTTGCGACAGCTCCTCCAGGCACCAGGATCTCAGGTTAAGGTAAGCTCCAGCCCAGGGCCATGGTGCAGGAGTGGGCGGGGGGGAGATGGTTCTTAATGGAGAAGCTCTCTCTCTCTGCACTGCCACTTGTTTTTCTTTCTCCTGGGACAAGTGGGTGTTCCTACAAGGCTGCAAGATCGTCACCTATTTGTCCGCCAGGGTGCCATGGACAGGTCACCGCCTCTGTGCGGCCAGCCCTCATGCTCTAGGTATGTGGGGTGTGAGGAGGGGGCCAGGTCCATGGTTGGATGGACATATCCCCTAATGTCTTGCTTTTTAGCCTTCTCCTTTTAGCCTGTCAAGGTGGGACCGACAGTTTACTGTTCGAGACGACAGGGACATTGCCAGGCTGCAACAACAACCTTCCTCATTCAGGTCCAGACGTGACTCTCCGCCTAGGACCCATCAACAGAGGAGATGTTCCCATTCCTCCTCCAGACACCGCACCCACCGCCATGGCAGCCACTCTGATCACAGAGCCTGCTGGGGATGTGGGACTCGAATCCGGGAGAGCAAGTCCTTATGTGACCCATATTATGCTGAAGTGGTCGGGGAAAAAGAGGCTGAAAGCCGACCGATGGAGTCGCTAGTTAAGCGTGTGGTGCAGCAATCCCTCAAGGAGTGGGGTACAACCCGCATGCAGAGCCAGTCCACCACTCTATCAGGCTCCCTGGCTGACATGATGAGGATCTGGGCCCATCGCAGCCTTATGACGCATCTCCCGAGTCTTCAGACAGCGAGATAGAGGGAGATAAATTTGACGGAGGCTTCGACTTCGCCCTGGTTTCACCACTGATTAAGACGGTCAAAGAGGCCCTTACTGTAAGTGGGAAGATTCTTCCACTCCACCAGCTAAGCAGAAGAAATTCTTTAAGCACCTGGAGAAGGAGCGCTCCAATTTCCCTATCCTTTCAGAGTTAAAGGATATCATTGTTGAGGAGTGGAGCAGAGTAGACAAGAAAATCTCTTTGTCAGGCAAGACCTCCAGATTATACCCCTTCAAGGCAGAAGAAGTGAAGTATCTGAAAAATGCTCCCCTGGTAGACACAGCATTGATGCGATTAGCCAAACATGTCATTCTCCCTTTAACCACTAGACCACTGGACACTTAAATCCCCTCTAACCAGACCAATTTTCAGCTTTCGGTGCTCTCACATTTTGAATGACAATTACTCAGTCATGCAACACTGTACCTATATGAAATGTTTGTCCTTTTTTTCACACAAATAGAGCTTTCTTTTGGTAGTATTTAATCACTGCTGTTTTTTTTATTTTTTGCGTGATAAAAGAAAAAGTCCAAAAATTCTGTAAAAAAAATGCATTTTTCTTCATTTCTGTTATAAATTTTTGCAAATTAGTAATTTTTCTTCATAAATTTTGGCCAAAATTTATACTGCTACATATCTTTGGTAAAAATAACCCAAATCGGTGTATATTATTTGGTCTTTGTGAAAGTTATAGAGTCCACAAGCTATGGTGCCAATCTCTGAAAATTGATCACACCTGATGTACTGACCGCCTATCTCATTTCTTGAGACCCTAACAAGCCAGGAAAGTACAAATACCCCCCAAATGACCCCTTTTTTGGAAAGTAGACATTCCAAGGTATTTAGTAAGAGGCATGGTGAGTTTTTTGAAGTTGTAATTTTTTCCCACAATTCTTTGCAAAATCAAGATTTTTTTTTTTTTCAGAAAATTTTTATATTAGCAGGTTATTTCCCACACATGGCATATGTATAGCACAAATTATACCCAAAAACACATTCTACTACTCCTCCTGTATACCACATGTGTGAGACTTTTACACAGCGTGGCCACATACAGAGGCCCAACATGTAGGGAGCACCATCAGACGTTCTTGGAGCATAAATTATACATATAATTTTGTGATTACCTCTTATGCCGCGTACACACGACCAGACTTTACGGCATACTTGGTTTGGCAGACCGGAGTCCGTCGGACAATTCGGTCGTGTGTGGGCTCCAGCGGACTTTTTTTCCCCAAAAGTTCGACAGACCTAGAAATGAAACATGTTTCAAATCTTTTCGACAGACTCGAGTCCGGTCGAAAAGTCAGCTCCTCTGTATGCTAGTCCGACGGATAAAAAAACTACGCTAGGGCAGCTATTGGCTACTGGCTATGAACTTCCTTGTTTTAGTCCGGTCGTACGTCATCACGTACAAATCCGTCAGACTTTGGTTGATCGTGTAGAGGCAAGTCCATTCATTCGGAAAGTCCGTCGTAAAGTCCGTCGAAAAGTCCGCAGGACAAAGTCTGCCGTAAAGTCCGCACGTGTGTACGCAGTATAACACTTTTGAAGGCCCTGGAGCACCAGGACAATGGAAACGCCCCAAAAATGAAAAAACGCCCCATTTTGAAAAGAAAACAACCCAACATATAATCTATGAGGCATAATGTGTCTTTTGAACATGTGACTTTTTTCTATAAGTTTTTGGAAAATGTGTAAAGAAAATGAAAACGCATTTTTTTTTTACACAAAGTTGTCCATTTATACAATATTTCTAACACATAGCATGTACATACCAAAAATTACACCCCAAAATAGATTCTCCTACTCCTGAGTATGGCGATACCACATGTGGGAGACTTTTCCACAGCTTGGCCACATACAGAGACCCAACATGCAGGGAGCACCATCAGGTCTTCTAGGGTCATACATTTCAAATCTAATTTGACTACCTATTACACTTTTGTGAGGCACTCTAGTGGCATGGATGAGAACTGATGTGACATGGATGAGCATGAATGGGGGTGGATAAGCCATGTTTGGGGATGGCTGAGTATGGATGGGATGACTGCGCATGAATGAGTATGGCTGAGTACGGCCGGGTACGGCAGGGTATGACTGCGTATGACTGTGTACGACTTAGTACGGCTGAGTACGGCTGAGTACGGCTGGGTATGGCTGGGTATGGCTGAGTATCACTGAGTATGGCTGGGTATGGCTGGGTATGGCTGAGTATGGCTGGGTATGGCTGGGTATAGCTGAGTATGGCTAGGTACCGCTGGGTATGGCTGGGTATGACTGGGCATGGCTGAGTATGGATGTGGGTGGATGGGATGGCTGAGCATGTATGGATAGATAGTATTGCTGATTAGGGATGGATGGCTGAGCATGGATGAGTATTGCTGATTAGGGATGGATGGCTGAGCATGGATGGATGAGTATTGTTGAGTATGGATGGATGGATGAGTGTTGCTGAGTATGGATGGATGGATGAGTATTGCTGAGTATGGATGGATGGATGAGCATGGATGAGTATTGCTGATTAGGGATGGATGGATGAGCATGGATGAGTATTGCTGACTACGAATGGATGGCTGAGCATGGATGGATGAGGCTGCAATGGGCACAGATCAGCACTATGGGCACTACAGATTCAGCCCACAGCGCCGCTGCACCCGATTTCCCCCCTCTCCGTTAAGTGGTTAAAGGATGCTGTGTCCTTCAAGGACAGGCGTGAGAGGAGAATAGATCTCAAGAGGATATATGGGTTAGCCGGTACGGCTTGCAAACCCACTCTAGCCCTAGTGGCTATGTCTAAGGCAATGGAAGCATGGATAGAAGATGAGGACTTCGTACTCAATGGCGTTTCAGAAGTATTGGCCCGGGGCTCAGCGGTCCAGGAATCGAAGTTGGCAGCAGCCTTCCCGGGGGAAGCTCCTATCGACCTGATCCGCCTGTTGGCCCAGACTATGCCATCCTCGGTCACGGCTAAACGGGCCTTATACAGTCAGGTCCATAAATATTGGGACATGCAGACTTTCAGCTTTAATTTGAGGGTATTTACATTCAAATCAGGTGAATGGTGTAGGAATTACAACAGTTTGTTTATGTGCCTCCCACTTTTTAAGGGACCAAAAGTAATGGGACAGATTAACAATCATCCATCAAACTTTCCCTTTTTAATATTTGGTTGCAAATCCTTTGCAGTCAATTACAGCCTGAAGTCTGGAACGCATAGACATCACCAGACGCTGGGTTTCATCCCTGGTGATGCTCTGCCAGGCCTCTACTGCAACTGTCTTCAGTTCCTGCTTGTTCTTGGGGCATTTTCCCTTCAGTTTTGTCTTCAGCAAGTGAAATGCATGCTCAATCGGATTCAGGTCAGGTGATTGACTTGGCCATTGCATAACATTCCACTTCTTTCCCTTAAAAAACTCTTTGGTTGCTTTCGCAGTATGCTTCGGGTCATTGTCCATCTGCACCGTAAAGCGCTGTCCAATGAGTTCTTAAGCATTTTGGTTAATTTGAGCAGATAATATTGCCCTAAATACATCAGAATTCATCCTGCTGCTTTTGTCAGCAGTCACATCATCAATAAATACAAGAGAACCAGTTCTATTGGCAGCCATACATGCCCACGCCATGACACTACCACCACCATGCTTCACTGATGAGGTGGTATGCTTTGGATCATGAGCACTTCCTTTCCTTCTCCATACTCTTCTCTTCCCATCACTCTGGTACAAGTTGATCTTGGTCTGATCTGTCCATAGGATGTTGTTCCAGAACTGTGAAGGCTTTTTTAGATGTTGTTTGGCAAACTCTAATCTGGCCTTCCTGTTTTTGAGGCTCACCAATGGTTTACATCTTGTAGTGAACCCTCTGTATTCACTCTGGTGAAGTCTTCTCTTGATTGTTTACTTTGACACACATACACCTACCTCCTGGAGAGTGTTCTTGATCTGGCCAACTGTTGTGAAGGGTGTTTTCTTCACCAGGGGAAGGATTCTTCGGTCCATCCACCACAGTGGTCTTCCGGGTCTTTTGGTGTTGCTGAGCTCACCGGTGCGTTCTTTCTTTTTAAGCAAGTTCCAAACAGTTGATTTGGCCACATCTAATGTTTTTGCTATCTCTCTGATGGGTTTGTTTTGTTTTTTCAGCCTAATGATGGCTTGCTTCACTAATAGTGACAGCTCTTTGGATCTCATATTGAGAGTTGACAGCAACAGATTTCAAATGTAAATAGCACACTTGAAATGAACTCTGGACCTTTTATTTGCTCCTTGTAAATGGGCTAATGAGGGAATAACACACACCTGGCCATGGAACAGCTGTGCAGCCAATTGTCCCATTACTTTTGGTCCCTTAAAAAGTGGGAGGCACATATACAAACTGTTGTAATGCCTACACAGTTCACCTGATTTGGATGTAAATACCCTTAAATTAAAGCTGAAAGTCTGCAGTTACAGCACATCTTGTTCGTTTCATTTCAAATCAATTGTGGTGGTGTATAGAGCCAAAAAGATTAGAATTGTGTCAATGTCCCAGTATTTATGGACCTGACTGTAGTTCCGCCCTTGGCTCACTGATCCAGCATCCAAACAAGCCTGGTGTAGGACCCCCTTTGAGAGGGCCCTCGTTATTCAGCAACAGACTGGATAGCACCACAGCCAGGGCCACGGATGGGAAGTCAAGCTTCCTGCCCCAGGATAGGCGTCTGCTCGGTCAGAAGAGGCCCCAGCGCATAAGATGCAGTACTGAGCATTCAAGGGAAGGACGCTCTTGTAGGCTCGGCCAGGATTTCAGAAGGGACTGGAACAGAGGCCAGACATCCTTCCAAAAGCCCGGTAAAAGCCAGACGTTCAGCGGACGCAAGAGCGCTAAGTCGTTTTAACATTGGACCCGCCCAGGCGGGTCGGGTGGGGGCTCGTCTGCTTCTCTTCTGGCACATCTGGGTGGTCTCAATTTCAGACTACTGACAGTCTCTACTGCCCCATACACACGGTCGGATTCTCAAATTTTCCGACAACAAAATCCATTTGCGTAAATTCCGAATGTGTGTACACAATTACGATGCACAAAGTTGCCAAACATGCTCAGAATAAATTATGCGACGGAAGTGCTCGGTCTGGTAAAACTAGCGTTCGTAATGGAGATAGCGCATTCGTCACGCTGCAATTTTTTAAATAGTTTAATGCAGCACATTCTCTTCTTTAGAATTCTAGAAGAATGAAATTGTTTTGCTGCTCATATTCACACAGAGTTCTCACAATCTGATTTCTTTATTATTTCTCGTGATCTCATGAATAATATTATTTTTTTTATTGTCAGATCTCCATAATAATGTTTATAATTTTTGTTTCTTTTTTTTTCTTTTTTTATCAAGATCTACATTTTTTTCTAGTGCTCTCTATAATATTATTTCTCGTTTTGTGTGTCAAGTTACCACAACACCATTATTATCTTGTATTTTTTAACCTCAAGGAGGTTGGTTGGTGTTGGTGTCCCTTGTTAATTTCACATTGTATTTAGGAAATGTACCTGCCTACTCACAAACAAACTGTCCATAGGCAAGTATTTCTGAAAAATAAATAGCCATTTATTCTGGGTCATAACAAAATAAAGAGGAAGGCAACGCTGGATAAACTGCTGAAATTGGCGAAACCTTTGTACCCCAGGGCACACATCAATTATTTTACAGTCAAAATTGGTGGCTTGAGGAGTCCATATAATAGTGAGCACAGTCCGGTCCAGGACTACAAGAGGTCAGGAACAGCAGCAGATGACATATCTGTCTCCAGGCTGTGGTCATACAAACGCCTGCATCTTTTGTCAGACCAGACTGAACCCAGGCCATCACTCTCTGGTCTTCCTTACACGCTTCCTTCCAGGCTGTGGCTCTGGTGTTGGAGTTGTGGCAGGAGGTGGAGGAGGAGGACCATGGTTCAACTCACAAACGTGGATTTGGCTTGTGAGTTCGCCCCTCAACCCCTTATTTAGGGCTTGTAAGATCACTTCCTCACATAAGAGGCGTCGGCCCTCCTCCATTTCCAGCATTTTGCAGGCTGTCATGTAGGCATAGTCCTCTTGAAGACTGGGGGGTTTCTGAGGACCGCAGTAGCCTTCAGAAATAGGCCAAGTGCTGCCTCCTCCAGGTTACTCCTCTTCCTGGCACTTTTTTGTGGAAGGCCGAGGGGAGGGACCTGGGATTCGGGCAGACTACTGGCTGTCACTTATTCCCATCACCTCCTGGCTGCCACTTTCCATGGCCTCCTCCTGGCTGAGACTTTCCTGTGTATGAAAAAGGGACATAGTTTTAGTTTTTGGTTCATCAATCACAAAATTTCAGCTCATGACTGTTGCAAATTGAATGTTAATAAATAGAAAAGACTATCATTCTGACCCCAGCATTTTTCATTCTTGTCCCAATCATTTGTGGCCACTACTGTCTATTGATATGTAAAACACTTTGTGAAATCAGAAATTAGTTATCAAAACTAACATATATTTAACATCATTAATTTGGAAACCAGAAATATCTGTAAGAATGCTATACCTGACTCAAGCTGGGCTCCTCCACATGTTGCTGAATGAGGTGGTGTATCCGTGCAACGGAAAATAAATTGGAATAAAGTACTGGACTGCTGCCTCCACAGACGTAATTTCCACCGAAGTGGAAACAACAAAATGGTGAATAAAGAGTTAATAGTGGGTGTGGCGCTGTCCTAAATAAAACTAATGGATACCATATGAATCGCATATAAACCAAATAACCATATGAAAGGTGATCCACTTGAGTGGGGGTGGAAGGGAAAGGGAAAATCTCAATTGGCAACGTCCAAAGTGACTGTGCTACATATATTCAATAAAGTTTCAAAACCACATATAATAGGTGACTTGTGCTCAGTGCGGTTGAAATAGTATATATATAATACTTATAAATTGTCTGACATAAAAAATTAATTGACATAAAAAATTATTTATCAGACACTTGTAATAAACTGGATTAAATAAACCGTGACTGGTGCTCAGTGCAACATAAGTGATTTTAAACAGTCCTTGTAAAATTCTTGGTGTTTCTTTAGATCTAGGCAGGTGTAACCATACATGCATCTGCTGCCTGTATTAATTTTGGTGACCGGGTGCTCGTGTCTTGTCTTGTGATCATGCAGACACTCACCAGCTTCTTTAAACCCTGCGGGGGTAACACGCAGTCACAGTGTATGCCACTGTGCGGCAGTCCCTAGCAATTTCTCCTCAGGAGATTTACTGCCTATATGGGGGGGGTCTTCTAAATTGGGAGAGGCTGAACCCGATGGATGGAGAAGGGAAAATAAATAAAAATAAACTTTAAAAGGTGTCTTGAGAGAGGACGAAAAAAGACACCTTGCTCAAGACACCTTTTAAAGTTTATTTTTATTTATTTTCTCTTCTCCATCCATCCTGTCGGGTTCAGCATCTCCCAATTCAGAAGACCCCCCCATATAGGCTGTAAATCTCCTGAGGAGAAATTGCTAAGGACTGCCGCACAGTGGCAAACACTGTGACTGCGTGTTACCCCCGCAGGGGTTAAAGAAGCTGGTGAGTGTCTGTATGATCACAAGACAAGACACGGGCACCCGGTCACCAAAATTAATACAGGCAGCAGTGTCTGATAAATAATTTTTTCTGTCAATTAATTTTCACCTACCTCCCTTTCGGGCTGACAACCTCACCCTGAGTCTTTTTGAAAGTTCTTCTGGTGGTGGTGGCCTTCATCAGAAGAAAAGGGATACGCTTGCACCACTATCTCAATGACCTCTTTCTACTATCCCAAGACAAGGAGCAGCTGTTGATCCACAGACAGCAGGTCATCACCACACTGCTCGAGTTTGTCGGCTCCTAAACTCAGAGAAAAGCCACCTGGAACCAGTTCAGCGCCAGGTATATCTAGAGGCCCAGTTTGACACTGTGGAAAGTACCATCTCTCTCCCAGTGGAGAAGATCCCAGTCATATGAGATAGAGTGTCACAGGCTCTATCCTCCTCATGGCTGAGGGCCTCACAGTGCCTAAAAACTATCAGCACAATGGTCTCTACGACCCCTATGGTCAAATGCTCTCTGTGGAGGTTATGTCCCTTTCCAGACAGGGTTTCTCCAGCAATGGTACTCAGGAGACAACAACCAATCCATTTACATAACATCAGTTATAGGGAACAGCCTCTTCAGTGCAGAAATCTGCTCATGTGCCACTCCATCGCCCCCGTCTCATGGGTCACAGTCACGACCGATGCCAGCGGTGCTGGACAGGGAGCCCTTTGCAGGTCAGAACTTGCACAAGGCAGGTGGGATGCCTGTTTCCACAACCCGGGCTTGAATGTCCTGGAACTACGGGCAGCCTGGTGTGCCTTTCAAACCTTCAGTCATCTCCTGAAAGGGGAATCAGTTTTATTGAGAAAGGACAACACCACAGTGGTCTCCTATGTGAAGGGATAAGGGGGCACCCGGAAATCCACCTTGCTCCAAGAAGTTGAGCCCATCATGTCCTGGGCCAAGAAAAACCTGGATAACATCTCAGCAGTCTTCATCCCCAGAGTCCAGAACTTCCAAGCGGACTTCCTGTCTCGCACACAGTTGGACAACAACGAGTGGTCCCTTCATGTGGAGACGTTCGAGTGAATCCTGTCCTCAGGAGTCGATCCTGAAGTAGACCTATTTGCATCCCCCTGCAACTTCAAGATCAGGAAGTATTCTGCTTGGGGCTGTTGCAGCCAGGCCTTCAAAATAGATGCCCTGACAGATCGGTGGAGCTTCAACAGGGCATATGCCTTTCCCCGTTCCCAATCATCCTCAGATTTTTGTGGAGACTCCAAGCGGAAGCAGTCGAGGTGGTGGTGATAGCACCTTATTGGGCGAACAGGCCATGGTTTCCCCTCCTGACCCAGCTCAGCTTCCGGGACCCGGTTCCTCTTCCTCTCAGACTGGACCTTCTTTCTCAGGGGGCAGTCCGGCACCCTTGCACGGCATTACTGAGATTGATGGACTGATTCTTGAGAGGTAGAGGCTGGAAACTCTCGGGTGTGTGACAAGAGTGATTTCCACCCTCACAAGCTCAAGAAAGGCAAGCACGAATAAGGTCTACGGGAGAATATGGGGTTGAATCCTCATCCTCTATGGGTAGATCTTTCAGAGATCCAGAAATCCAAGATATCCTCGGCTTCCTTCAATCCAGCCTAGATCTCTCTCTGTCCATCAGCTCTTTCAGGGTCCAAGTCCCAGCCCTGTCAGCCTTCTTCGGATTGTCATGGGCCATTCACCCTCCAATCCGGCAGTTCTTCTGTGGGGTGGCAAGACTCAGGCCCTGAAGAAGGCCAAGATTCCCCAAATGGGATCTTCCCCTTGTTCTCGACTCACTGACTGGATCCCATCTGCTTTCTATCAAAGACCTTTCTACAAAAGTCGCCTTCCTAGTAGCCATCACTTCAGCCAAAAGTGTTTCTGAGATTGGGTCCTTGGGTCATGAAGAACCATTCCTGACTTTCTTCCTGGACCGTGTGGTCCTCATCCCTATGCTTGGCTCAAACCCGAAAGTTACTTCAGTCTTCCATACGAACCAAGAAATTGTCCTACCTACATTCAGGGCCCCAGGGTCCACTGAAGCTCACGCTCTGGATGTAGGGGAAATACTGAAGGAATACCTACAAGTTACTTCCTCCTTTAGATGTTCTGACTATCTGTTTATCCTGCACTCCGGAAATAACATAGGAAAGCAAGCTTCGAGTAGAACGATCGTGGCCTGGATCGTCCAATCCATCCAGCAGGCTTATAGGGCTAAGGGCTTGGCTCCTCCAGAGGCGGTGACGGCATATTCCACCGGGTTTTTGCAGGTCAACAGCATAGCAAGCAATAACAGATTAGCTATGTTCAGTGGGAGAACAACATGTAGTGGGTACAGATAAGGAGTAACTGCAAAAAAGCAATCAAGCAGATTCTGTTTTACAGGTGGGTATGTTATCTTCATATAGAATTACTGTCTTTTACATTTGTGCTCTTCCTTTTTTGGCCAGCAGTACTGTAAGATGCCCACTTCACAATTGTACTGTAATATGTACTTGCTTTTTATGCAACTTTTTCTTTCTATTTTCTGATACCTTGAATGGCAATAATTAAAACACTGAAAAAGACCAAAACATCCATGTTCATATATCAAATTTGGTCCTCTTGTTGCCTCACTTACCAGCCCACCATAAGTTATGAATTTGCATTCACCATAACAGAGTACCAAGTCCACAAAATGATGATGTGCACAAATCTAATTTAAAGGTACAATCTTCCCTCCAAAAATATTGAATGTAACATCTTTGCAGCTATCATATTTCAGGTGCAAAAGACCATTTGCAATGTTTACTTTGCAACCTAATACTTAATTCTTTTTTCCCTCCCCTCGACTCTCCTCTGCATATTCCAAGTAACAGATATTCGATCAGAGGCTACTTGTCTTTAGATGTCTGGCATGCCACCACTGTTTACATTTGGGATTGATTACTTGATCGATAGATGGACTAGGGTTCCATATTGGGAACTACTGCAGTTATGTTGTAAACATGCAAATATAACAGAGCCAGCAAGAAATGTGTGAGCTTTTATCTACTGCCTACTACTGTCTGAGTTTAAATAAAATTTCTTTGAGTAAGCAAGTTTTTTTTCTACACACTAAACATTTTCAGGTATTTCCATATTCATAATGCATTTCAGAAATATTTGCTACAACATGTGTTAGTGCAGATACATTTAAGGCAAACAACCACATTGTTCATGTTTTCACAGAATGCTTGATTATTTATATAATTGTTAAACAACAAGCAAGAACATAGGTATTTATTGGCAAATAAAGGAAGTGGGGATTTACTAAAACTAAAGCATATAGAATCTGATGCAGCTCTGCATGCATAGTAACCAATCAGCTTCTAACCTCAGCTTGTTCAATTAAAGTGTAAGTAAACCACCCTATCGTTTTCAGCAAAGGAAGCTGCCATCTTTGCCTCCGTTTAATCTACAACTGCCATGATGCTGCACATGTGATCAGTTATGATACCAGCCATTGGATGGTTTGACAGTTTGGTTGAGAGCACAACCAATGGGAGTGTTACATTTCCAGACACATGCCGAAAATGAAACTGTTTTATGGATGGGTTTACTTATTTAAGCTTCAACAATAAAACCTAGAAGCTGATTGGTTACCATGCACAGCTGCACCAGATTCTGTGTGCTCCAGTTTTAGCAAAAAGCATTGCAAATGCTTAATGTATAGCCTATTTCTATACAAAATGAAGCCCACAAGTATACTGTATATAGTTACATAGTTAGTCAAGTTGAAAAAAGACACAAGTCCATCTAGTTCAACCAATAAAAAGAAAAAAACACCATACAATCCCATATAAACAATCCTACACTCCAGAGGAAGGCAAAAACCCCAGAAAAGCTTATACAAGCAGGGGAAGAAATTCCTTCCTGATCCCCCTGAGAGGAAATCGGATATTCCCTGGACAATATCCAGCTATATTTTGAACATTTAGGAAAGAATCTAGGCCTTTTTAAAGCAATATACTGAGCTGGCCAGAACCACCAACTCTGGAGGGAGTCTATTACACATTTTCACAGCTCTTACTTTGAAGAAACCTTTCTGTATTTGGAGATGAGATTTCTTTTCCTCTAGATGTAAAGTGTGCTCCCTTGTCATCTGTGATGACCTTAAAGTGAATAACTCAACACCAAGATCAATATATGGACTCCTTATGTATTTGTACATGTTAATCATATCGGACCTTAATCTCCTCTTCTCAAGAGAGAATAAATTCAGTTCCTCTAAGCTTTCCTCATAGCTGAACTCCTCCATGCCTTTTATCAGTTTGGTTGCCCTTCTCTGCACTTTCTCCAGTTTCCCTGATATCCTTTTTGAAAACTTTATTGGCTTCAGTATAAATCACACAAATAGGAAACATAAGGGGAATACAAACATTCGGACACTGAATTTCAAAAGAGCCAACTTCCCTAAACTATGAACCTTGTTAGAAGGTATAAATTGGGATAAAATCTTAGGAACAAAGAACACAGAGAAGAGATGGGTATGCTTTAAGAGCATATTAAATAAGGGCATTAGCCAATGCATCCCATTGGGTAATAAATTTAAAAGAGCTAACAAAAGTCCTGGATGGCTTAACTCCAATGTAAAAATGCATATAAAAGCAAAGGAGAAGGCCTTCAAAAAATACAAGGTTGTGGGATTATCATCAGCATTCAGACTTTATAAAGAATGCAACAAGAAATGTAAGGGTGCAATTAGGGCAGGTAAGATAGAACACGAAAGACACATAGCCGAGGAGAACAAAAAAAATCCCAAGAAATTCTTTAAGTATGTAGTATAAATGGAGGACAGACCATATTGGCCCAATAAAGAATGAGGAAGGATACCTGGTTACAAAGGATGGGGAGATGGTGAAGGTATTGAATTTATTCTTCTCCTCAGTCTTCACGAGGGAATCGGGGGGCTTCAGTAACCAAAATTGCAGTGTTTATCCTTATGACACATCACAAGAAACACCTCCATGGTTAACAGAGGACAGAATTAAAATTAGACTTGGGAAACTTAACATTAATAAATCACCGGACAAGATGGCTTAGGCAACTCAGTCAAGTAATTGCCAAACCATTGTTCCTAATTTTTACTGACAGTCTACTGACTGGAATGGTACCAGGTGATTGGAGAAAAGCTAATGTAGCACCAATATTTAAAAAAGGCCCAATATACATCCCTGGGAATTACAGACCAGTTAGCCTAACATCAATAGTATGCAAGCTCTTGGAGGGGATGATAAGGGACTATACACAAGATTTTAGTAATGAGAACAGTATCATTAACAGTAATCAGCATGGATTCATGAAGAATCATTCTTGCCAAACCAATCTATTAACCTTCTATGAGGAGGTGAGTTGCCATCTAGATAAAGGAAGGCCCGTAGATGTGGTGTATCTGGATTTTTCAAAAGCATTTGACACAGTTCCCCATAAACGTTTAGTACTCAGAATGGTCAGAGGTGGGTTGTGGGGTCCCCAGGGTTCTGTGCTGGGACCAATCCTATTTATTTTGTTCATACACGACCTA
This sequence comes from Aquarana catesbeiana, assembly GCF_042186555.1. Taxonomy (NCBI): domain Eukaryota; kingdom Metazoa; phylum Chordata; class Amphibia; order Anura; family Ranidae; genus Aquarana; species Aquarana catesbeiana. The sequence goes on along the minus strand of NC_133326.1, from coordinate 446,079,573 downwards.
GAGGATGAGGTAAACAGTTCAATCTCTGTATTTGTGGACAATACTAAGCTAAGCAGGGCAATAACTTCTCCGCAGGATGTGGAAACCTTACAAAAAGATCTGAACAAATTAATGGGGTGGCAAATGAGGTTTATTGTAGAAAAATGTAAAATAATGCATTTGGGTGGCAAAAATATGAATGCAATCTATACACTGAGGGGAGAACCTCTGGGGGAATCTAGGATGGAAAAGGACCCGGGGGCCCTAGTAGATGATAGGCTCAGCAATGGCATGCAATTCCAAACTGCTGCTAACAAAGTAAACAGAATATTGGCATGCATTAAAAAGGGGATTAACTCCAGAGAAAACAATAATTCTCCCACTCTACAAGACTCTGGTCTGGCCTCACCTAGAGTATGCTGTCCAGTTCTGGGAACCAGCTCTCAGGAAGGATGTATTGGAAATTTAGCGAATACAAAGAAGGGCAACTAAGCTAATAAAGGGTCTGGAGGATATTAGTTATGAGGAAAGGTTGCGAGCACTGCACTTATTGTCTCTGGAGAAGAGATGCTTGAGAGGGGATATGATTTCAATTTATAAATACCGTACTGGTGACCCCACAATAGGGATTAAACTTTTTCACGTAAAGGAGTTTAACAAGACATGTGGCCACTCATTAAAATTAGAAGAAAAGAGGTTTAACCTTAAACTACGTAGAGGGTTCTTTATTGTAAGAGTGGCAAGGATGTGGAATTCCCTTTCACAGGCGGTGGTCTCAGCGGGGAACATCGGTAGTTTAAAAAACTATTAGATAAGCACTTGAGCGACTGCAACATACAGGGATATACAATGTAATTCTGGCATATAATCACACACATAGGTTGGACTTGATGGACTTGTATCTTTTTTCAACCTCACCTACTATGTAATTATGTAACTGTAACTGGTGCCCAAAGCTGAACTGCTTATTCCAGATGAGGTCTTACTAATGATTTGTACAGGGGCAAAATGATATCTCTCTTTCTCTGGAGTCCATACCTCTCTTAATACAAGAAAGGACTTTGCTCGCTTTGTAAACCGCAGCTTATAATTGCATGCTATTATTAAGATTATGATCTACCAAAACCCACAGATCCTTCTCCACTATGGATTCGCCCAGTTGTACTTCCCTAGTATGTGTGATGCATGCATATTCTTAGCCCCCAAGTGCATATCTTTACATTTATCAACATTAAACCTCATTTGCCACATTGTCACCCAATTAAACCGCGCAGTAAGTTGGAGACATCTTGTAAGGATGTTATTCCACTGCATAGCTTGGTGTCATCTGCAAAGACTAAATTTGACTTTTAATTCCAAACCCTATATCATTTATAGAGGTATTAAAAAGTAAGGGTCCCAACACTGAACCTTGGGGTACACTCAGGGGTGGCTCCAGGCCAAAATTTTTGGGGGTGCTGTGCAGGTGTTGTAATAAAAATAGATGTAGCCGATGTGGCAAAGATGTGACAAAATGTGTGTGTGGGGGCATGGCCAAAAGGTGGGTGTGGCTAAAACTGCTGTGGCCAGATGTCAGTAATTCTTCCTGATCTATAGCTTGTAGTGTGCCACCTTTCCCTCTTTGTATAGGCTAAAAAGAGCCTGAAGGTACACTGAAGAGGTTATGAAGTAAAATAAGCTCAAATGAGACCAACAATTATAGCCCTCAGCATATGTCAGGGCCAGCAAAAACCTCAAGTCAGTGGGTAGTAGTCACACATTGATAACAGGCCATGCAGTCGGGCACGTTGTCCCATACCCAAAAAAACGTCAAAATGCCCTAAAGGTAATTATCATCACAATGTACGCCACAATGATTCAAAGAAAGCAGTAAAAGCATAAAAAGTATCAATAAATATATAAATTAAATATGTGTTAAAAACGATAAAAGTGTAATCTGTGCATGTATATGAAGTGCAATGTGCAACACAAGTGACCCCTATTAGAATTTCACATCAACAAAGTTCATTAGAATTATCTGCAAGCAGATTGAATCCTCTTCAAGCTATTTGCAGCTACTTCTGTGCATCATCACCCACTGGGTGAGAACTCACCAGAGGTTAAGGTAAGGTAGTGCAGTATCATGTTATTTAGCACAGTGCATTTTTGAAAAGTAGTGCATGCACTATTTTTTGTGCAGTCTGATGCAATTTGCAGCCATTCAAATAATAGGCTGCAAAATCGCACCACACTGAATTGCACAGAAACTTGGAGCATGCTCCTTTGAAAACTGATTTACGTGCATTTTGCTTTTCAGAGGTTCGGCAGGTGGTGAAGAGGCGATATATTACTTCTTCACCGCCTGGTTTAAACCTACAATGGTTGTACTACCAAACTGCAATTGCATGCATTGCACGGCAGTTATAGCTTTAAATCAGCCTTTTCACAACCTGTCAAACATTCTTAGATCACTTTTTTTTTTACAAGTGGAACAGTGGTGCCTGTTCCACTTGTAAAACAGCCCTTAGCTGCATTTGGCTGCGGTACCCTTAGGGCTTCTCTATACGTGAGATTGGGGTTGGTAAAACCCGGTGGTCGAGTCACACTTTTACCTTCCCCAATACCTACCCCCTTTAGCTGCAGAGGCAGCAGCCAAAGGTGTACACATGCCATGTTGTGCCAATATAGCTGGTATTGTGCATCTATATGGGCTCAATAGCATCTTTATACTATTGTGCCTATATAGCTGCTATTGTGCCCACATAGCTTTTACTGTGCCCTATTATGCCCACTGACCTTAACTTCTTGCAGCACTTCCAGCTGATGTAGATTCCGCTACCAAGAAGGAGAGGTGTAGTGCTAATGGTATCACTCCACCTGAACTATGGACAAGGCATTGGCTCAGGAGGCAGACTTGATGTCCCTACGGCCACCTGCTCCCTCCAGCCCTGCTTCTCTTGTTCTGTGGCCAGCTGCCGTCTTAATCCACAATCAATGACAGAAGGCCGGTAAGCCCAGGACCAATCTACCAGTCACCTGGATGCGATCGACTGGTAGATCGTGGTCCACGGGTTGCCAACCTGGGCTCCAGTGGTGGTGCGTCCATTAGGGGCGCTCAGGCTCCGCCCTCCCTCCGTGTACTATGGATAGCGTGAATCTATCCACGGCCGCTGTAGCCACATGAATCTATCCACGGCCGCTGTAGCCACCCCCTATTCAGGCGTCTGCCCCCTTTCCAGGCACCTGAATTACAGTGGCGGGGGGGGTTTTGAAGCACCCGATTAGAGCCATAGGCCAATAGACTTCAAAAATGGTGCACTGCAAGCGCAAATTACTGCGCTCACAGCGCACCCAGGTGTGTTAGCAAAGCAAATTAATATTTGCTTTGCTAACACAGAACCACCTCTCAGCCAATCAGGAGGCCCGGATGTAATACCAGGCACCTGATTGGCTGAAGGCAGAGGCGATCCCATTGGCGCCAAGGAATACAGGAAGAAGACACGCATGGAGGAGTCGGAGGACACAACATCCATCGTCGTGCTACCGTCCCACAGCTTGTCTCTTGACCAGCTGCCTGACATGCCCCCACAATGGGGTAAATGCCCAGCAGACAGTGGGTGGGCGGGCACAGTGGCTGTATATTATGGGCACAAACGCTGCAAGTGATGGAGCACAGTTGGCTGCATTTGCTGTGATTATAGGGTGTGTGGTGAATGCATGGAGTGTGGTGTGAGTATAGGGAGTGTGGGGATGCATGGAGTGTGCTGTGAGTAAAGGGGTGTATGAGGAATGCATGGAGTGTGCTGTGAGTATAGGGGGTGTGGGGAATGCATGGAGTGTGCCATGAGTATAGGGGGTGTGGGGAATGCATGGAGTGTGCTGTGAGTATAGGGGGTGTATGAGGAATGCATGGAGTGTGCTGAGAGTATAGGGAGTGTGCGGAATGTATGAAGTGTGCTGTGAGTATAGGGGTGTATGAGGAATGCATGGAGTTTGCTGTGAGTATAGGGTGTGTGGGGAATGCATGGAGTGTGCTGTGAGTATAGGGGGTGTGGGGAATGCATGGAGTGTGCTGTGAGTATAGGGGGTGTGGGGAATGCATGGAGCATCTTTATTTTAGATCATTTTCTGCTGTTTTTAAACAAAAATTAAGTGATTTTTTTAAGGGGGTGGGGGTAGCCTGCCTAGGGCACAGCATAGTTTAGCACTGGCTCTGTTTGGGTACTTTAAATCAGTCTAATGATTGCAGTGCCAGTGCCCAAGGCAAATCAGAGTGCCAAGATGGGACAGAATTCCTCTTGCAGTAGATCAGACTGCCTGCTGCTGACATAAATCAAATCTTCTTTCTTCTTTCTTCTTTCTTCCGCCAGATGCAGAGGCACCATGTGACACAGGGGCTTTTAAAAGGTAGCACCTCTGCACAACATCCTGAATCAATCCGCCCCCTCTCAGCCGGGACTAACTAAACATCAGCGGCTTATGCGGCTGTATCCCTCCTCTTCAAAATGAGTCCCCAGCCAAGTAGCAGACAGGATTCACAGCAAGTTTTATCCACTGTTATTCTGTCTTAATATTTCTGGACCATATCACTTTTGAGCCATTGTGGATCATTAAGCCATTATGGACATGAGCCCCCCCATGTTCCTTTGTATTTACTATTAATATATTTAATTATTTTTGTACAGTGCCTTGGGGGGGGGGGTATAGTTAAAATACAAATACAGACTGAATGTTTACCAGTAGTTCATGATAAACCTTTCCCAAAACTATTATTGCACTACCTAAAGCCCTTGTGCACAAGGCCTTATAGAATTGTGTATAGGCCTAATAGAGTTGGGTAAACGGTCCATGCACATGAAGTGCTCTAGAATTTTCATGATAGAGGGCTTCGCTGACTTTAGACTTGATAAAACATAGTGGACCAACACCAGCAGATGACATGGCTTCCCAAATCATCGGACTCTCAGATTTTGCTATTCATTTGGAGTCTGGAGGAAGAGTGGGGAGGCATAGAATCCAAGTTGCATGAGGTCCAGTGTGAATAGACATACTTTCCAGTAAGCCAACATTTCTGTATTGAAAACCTTTTTTTTATTGGTCTTATGTAATATTCAAATTTTCTGAGATACTGAATTTTGGGTTTTCACTGGCTGTAAGTCGTATTCATCAAATTGAAAAAAAGAAATGCTTGAAATATATCACTCTGTGTGTAACAAATTTTTTTGATCTTTAAATGTTATGAGATGTGCCTGTATATATATATATATATATATATATATATATATATATATATATATATATATTTATATATATATTTACTGTATATATTATACTTTAAAAAATATACCCCCAAAAATGCATTTAATATAAATATTTTTTCCTAAAAGGATTTGTTACTGTTTGTAGATTGAGTTATTTGAAATTGAAGAAGCTATGTTACTGCTTTTATAATAGCACATTTTTGGGCACTTTATCAAACTATCATATGGAAGAGAACTTCCTCAGGCTGCCGTTATACAGAACATTTCAACACAACTATTTGCTTTTTCTATAAATTATACTTCTTTGATATAACGTGTGCAGTGTCCTAAACCTTGATCTTTAGTACACCTGTGCCTATTTTTTTTTTTTTTTCATTTTTTTTTTCATTGAAAAGATGTTTATTGATTTTTCAGTAAATTACAGAAAAAGGATGGAAACATGAGATATACACAAAAATATAAAGAAAGATAAAAATAAAAAAAGAACAAAGAACAAAAAGAAGCACATAGCCAGAGCGATCGTATGCGTATATCCAGACTTATGATGAACTCTTCAGTTTGTACATACAGTTAATTATGCAGAATGGTATTTATCAGTCCATATTTTCCACAATTTGTCAAATTTATCACATTTAAGCGAGTTAATTGCTATAGGTCGTTCAAATGTGTAGTTTTGCTGGACCTTCATAATTACATCAGTTATGTTAGTTGTTGTGAAGTTTTTCCAGTTGTCCAGTATCAAGGACCTAGCAACCAACAGGATGTGAGACACTACATGCCTGATAGGATATGGGAAGTGTTCCAGTCCAATTAATAGTATAGCCAGCTTTGGGTTTGGGGGTGTAATTATTCCCGTGAGGGAACCTGTGACTATTTTAGAGTCAACTAACACAAAAGGACTCATTTATAAAAATAAAAAAATAGAAACATTGTTTTGCTGCAACCAAATTGAGATGAGTAGTTTTATTTTCCCGCCTGCACAAGAAAGACAGCTGCAGTATGACTTGGGTGCTTAGACCAAGACCTTAATTTTAATAACTATTTTTCCATTCTAAGCTATATTAAAATTTAATACTGAACTCTGGACACAAAAACTGTAATTTAAATATATAGCCACTATGCAGGATGCAATTGATTGGTCCTGAAGGGCAATTATGTTTCCCCATTATTTGGGTTGTGGTCCCTTTGAGGGGGGCAATTTGAATGCGGCTTTGGAGTACACAGGGGTTCTCACTTCTACAGGGTAAGGGGTTCAGGTATAGAAAAGTGAAAACTGACCTAAAGTTTCCAAGACTTGTAAGTCCTTAAACGGGATGGAAAAATCAGAGGGCCAGAAAGACTTTGGCTGAGAAAGAGCCTCCAACCCTGACTACAGGGCTTGGGTCATGAAAGGGATAACCCACCCGCAGAAGAGGCATGAAAAGGAAACAAGTCTTTTTTCGGGTGGTGAGACAACTTTTTATTTGTACCAGGAGTATATACTGTTTGTTTATTTATGCTGCAAGCATGCTGTTTTGTTATGCTTGTTTAAAATTAAAGACTGCTTTGCTTTTACCAATGTTGCTGGCTGGTGACCCCAGGCTCCCCATTATTATACCACAAAGGATAAACATACACTTTGTGTGCACCAAATGCATTTGCAAACCTAAATATTACCATTTAAAAGTAACAGTGGCATAATCACTGTACTGTACAGAGGTGTGGGAAAGACCCAGCAGACCCACCAACTACAGGCTGCCTGCAGAAAAGTACACGGACAAGACCAGTTACCCTTCAGAGAACAGCAGTGACCAGTGACTTGCTGATCATAGAGCGCGCTGCCCGTGCCCCCCCAGGGGGCGCGCAGGCAGCGCATGCTCAGGAGGATGTACATGGACATCCTCCCAATTTAGGCCCGCACTGTAGTCGTCTATTGGCTATAGAGTGGGCATGAAGAGGTTAGACTCATATTATTCCCATAATCTGGTGTGTATCTATATATAATACAAAAAGAAAACAAGTGCGCATCCACTAATTAATTAATTAAGTGTCAAACAGTGAAATTAAACGTAAATAAATATAACCATGAAAAAGCATAAAGTTCAAAAAGTGCATGTGTCACAATATATGACTGTGTAAAAACAATAATTCATATTTTCAAGTGAACAAATATCAATTGTGCAATATAAAGACAAAAGTCCATGTGAATAATGATCACGCCGTGAGACCTCTAAAGGGCCTATATCAGCTATGCTATATAGGAACAAATTCCATATAGGTGATGATATTAGTATGAAAAAACTTCCAACACTCGGAAACTTGGATGTTCCTGCAGCCAAAACATATACCAATAATGCCGCTTACCGGATCAGTTGGACCTCAGATTATAGAGATCATAGGAGCCTGATGCATCAGCCTGCCAGCAACGAAACAATCCACCTGTCCCCTAATCCAGGGAGAGAGCTCTCATCCAGCCACAATGAGCAAAGGTAAATGTAAGTATGTTCCGGCCAAATTCTTGGATACCAAGATCAGGGGAAAAAAACACCCTCGAACCAGGCTCTTTTTACTTGCAGAGATAGTCCTGGGAGTTTATCACTCAACAGGGGATAAAAAAAGGAAGGCTTCATAGTGCAGATAAACTTCAAAAAGGATTATTCACTAAAACCACAGCAATAATTCACAGCAAGCATTGCAATAAAAAAAACAAAGGAACAAAAAAAGGTTTAAAAATAGGAAGCAGCCAGGGATCAAACCAGATGGCTGAGTGAAAAAAACGTAATGACTTTAGAATCAGTTGCTCTACCCGACGCGTTTCTCCATAGAAGGCATCAACTGGGAATGGAGGCAGTTAATGGTTAATGTTATATGCTGGCTGCAGTAGTTATAAGTATGGTTAATGTTATATGCTTGCTGCAGTAGTTCATCTGCTCTCAATTACTTTGATTAGCCTACTGGTTAATATATAAGAGTGCAGCGCTAAATCATGAAAAATAAACAAATATCAAAAATCATTGAGTCAAACAACATAAAATACATAACTAAATGTCCATGCAATAAAGTGCAAAAAAGTTCATATTAAAACAGTGAAAATTCCACAAATGGATGTTGATTGATGAACAACTAAAAATATTGAAATTCTATGTAAAACTTCGAGACCACCAATGAATCACCTCACTCATGCCCCCCCCCCAATGTGTATAGGCTCACCTCTGGGAGTGCGACCCCCCCAACTAAGCAGAGTCAGAAAACGCCTGTGAGTCACCCCAGGACTCCTAAACCTCTCACAAGATCTACTCCTCGGTATGTCAGCAGCAGAGTATATGCAGAGAAAAAAACTCCAATAGTGCTTGAATTGTTTAAAACACTTTAACATGCATTTATTAAAATGTACAGGGTACTCACAATATGTGAGAGTGTATTCACATAGGCAGACCATAGTGCACAAAGAACTTCTCCACTAAGACTTTCACCACCAAGATGGTTTGCTGGTCCTTGGTGGGATAAGCTTGGGCATATCGGGTAAAATGATCAGTCACCACCAAAACATTGCTTCTCCCACCAGATTCGGGTTCCAGGCACAGAAAGCCAATGCAAACCAACTCCATTGGCCATTGACTTTGTAGGTGTCCCATGGGGTGCAGCTTGGACCAGCAAGGTCTTCCTCTGTATACATGGTAAACAGGAGTGACAGTAGCTATCTACTTCGGCTCTCATGTTAGGCCAATACAACCTATCTATGACTAACTTGAAGGTCCTATCTGGGCCCAAATGTCAATGTTCATCATGGAGTGTAGCCAGCACAGCCTGTTGATATTTCTCTGGGAGGAATAACTGCCACTTTTCTTCTGAGTCCCAGTCCCTCTTTTGTCTGTCCATTCCATTCTCAGTGCACCATTTTGGAACCCATCACAGTACTCTTCAATATTAGACCAGAGTTTTGTTTGGTCAGTGCTTCCCTCGTCTAATGACACAGCAGGTCCTCATTCTGATCCTTCTTAGACAGCTGAGGAAGCTCTTCACTTCTCACTTTGGTCAAATCACGGTAACACTTCAGTATTTTGGATGGCTACTATGGATTCAGCTCCGACAGCCCCTTTGAGTCTCTGGGCAATACCTTGACACAAAGCTGCTTCCTGACTGGCCTGTGAGGCAGACCTCTGGTACAAAGCATCAGCATCTCTGTTTCTTGACCAGGGGCCGATACTCCAGGCTGAACTTGAATCCAGAGAGAGCCATTAGCCATAGATGCCTGGTTGCATCCAGCTTGGCTGAGAACAACAATGAGAGTGATCCCAGCTGGTCACTCAGCAAACAGGAAGCTGTTTAAAGGGGATCCCCTCACACATCTGCCAAAGGCACACTGACTAGGCTGCGGTGCTCCTCATGACTTTCCGAATGTCCTGGTCCCTGCTCCCAGGCTATATATATCCTCTCCCAGCATTATGCTCTCTTTCCAGCCAGCTGGAAATTGTGGTCCGCAACGGTCTGACTCCAGTGTAAACTTGGCTCCTCAGACTACATGCCCCAAGATCCTTTGCTCTGCATTCAGAACGTGACAATACAGTATCCAAGCTGAGCACTACAGCAAACAGACTCACTGTGCCTGATGTTGCAGAATGTCCCCTGATGACACAAGCAATTTAGCCAGCACCTGGCTACATACACAAATGCTTGAAGTCTGGTCAATAAAATTGAATAACTAGATCTTCTGATATACAAAATGGATTTTGACTTCATGGAAATATCAGAAACCTGGCTTGACAGCTCATGTGACTGGCTTCTGACTGTCCAGGAGTACTCCCTGTATCAGTGGGAAAGGGTGGGTAAGAGAAGAGAAGGGGTGTGCTTTAATTTAAAGAGCATCTTGTTAGTGAATATGAGGGATGACATTGCTAATGGGGTCTGGGGAGGGGGTCTGGAGAGGTGAGGAGGTGGAGTCTTCTTTGGCTTGAACTTCGAAAACAAAAAAAAAGGTTATTTATTGTGGGTGTATGCTATAGCCCCCCTAACACGAGGTAGGAGGACACCCCTATACTTTCACAGTTAGAGATGGAGGGGAGGCAGGGCAATGTTATAATCATGGAGGACTTAAACTGTTCTAATATTGATGGAACTGCTTAATCAACTAAATGTCATCATTGAATGTAATGCAGGACAATTTCATGAGTCAAATGGTGGAAACCCCAACTAGAGAATGCATTGCTGGACCTACTGATTACAAATACCACAGAGCAGTTTGCAGATGTGGAAGTAAGGGATAATTTAGGTAACAATGATCACAGATGAATTACATTTGTCATAAATTATAGTAAAAGGACACATGAGGGTAGGACAAGAACACTCAATTTTAAAAGAGCCAACTTTAATCAGCAGTGCTTTGGACTACGTGACACTAAATGGGATCACATTCTTGTAACAAATAACACTGAAGAGAAGTGGGAGTGCTTTATGCAGATATTAAACAACGGCAATTTAAATGCATTCCACGGGGCACCAAATATAAAAGAACAAAAGCTAAACCTAAAAATTGAGAATAAACTGATATTTAATAAATATAAGGCCATGGGGTCATCACTGGCATTCCAAAACTACAAAGAGTGCAAAAAGAAATGCAAGAGGGCAATCTGGGCAGCTAAAATAAATTACGAGAGACACAATGCTAAGGAAAGCCTTAAAGAGCCAAGATAAGTACCTGGAAATTGCAGACTAGTCAGCATAACATCAATATTATGAAAACTATTGAAATAAATTATAAGGGACCATATTCAAGACGTTACCGATGAAAATATTATCATTAGTAGCAACCAACATGGTTTTATTAAGAACCGTTCTTGTCAGAACAGCCTTATAACATTCTATGCAGGGGTGAGCTGTAATTTGGATAGAGGAAGGCCTGTGGACATAGGGGGTTATTTACTAAAGGAAAATCCACTTTGCACTGCAAGTGCACTTGGTAGTAAATTCGCTGTAGATACGAGGGGGACATGCAAGGAAAATAAAAAACAACATTTTAGCTTGCACATGATTGGATGATAAAATCAGCAGAGCTTCCACTCATTTCAGATCTATCCCTTAGATTTAGAGCGACTGCACTTCCAAGTGCACTTTCAGTGCACTTTCAAGTGCACTTGCAGTGCAAAGTGGATTTTCCTTTCGTAAATAACCCCCATAGTGTATTTCCCTAAGGCATTTGATATAGTACTCCACAAATGATTCATTTACAAACTAAGATCTTTTAGCATTGATAATATGGTATTTATCTAGGTAGAAAACTGGTTGCATACAGAGGGTGGTGATTATGGCATATTTTCTGAATGGTCTGGAGTTGTGAGCGGTGCTGCCCCAGGGCTCTATCCTGGAACCTATTCTGTTTAACATGTTCAAAAAAATGATATAGAGTTTGGAATAAATAGTTCAGTCTCAGTGTTTGCTGATGATACAAAATGAAGCAGGGCAATAATTTGACAAAATGATATAGCAACTTCAAAGAAGACCTAATTAAAATAGAGGGGTAGGCAAGCTAAATGGCTGATGAGTTTCAATGTACTGTAGATAAATGTAAAATAATGCACTTGGGAGCTAAAAATATGCTCCCAGCATGCTTTTGGTAAAAACGCACTGTGATGATAGGCAGGGCCAGATTTGCCACAAGGCCACCGAGGCCAGGCCTCGGGGCGGCAGTGGTGCAGGGGCGGCGCCGCTCCTGCGGCGACTTCGCGGCCGCCCCCCTATTCGGGCTGCCCATTAAACTCTATTAGGGGCACCGGTGCCCATAGAAAAGATGGTCGCGAGCCAACCACGCAACTGCGCATGCGCCGTTCTGAAGCCGGCCGGGCTCGGGAAAGCTCGTATGCGCTCGGCCGGGCGGCGCATGCGCAGTAGCGTGATTGCGCAGCCCGGCGCCATTTTTGAAAAAATCAATGTAATGTCAGCAGTGCGGCAGCGGGGGAGAGAGATGACATCTCTCATTGCCCGCACTGCTGTTCCGCCCTCCTCCATCTGATAGAAGGCAGCATGGCAAGTGACACACATCCCCATCTGGTGGCAGGGAGCATGGCAAGTGACATCCCCATCTGGTGGCAGTGTGGCAAGTGACATCCCCATCTGGTGGCAAGTGACATCCCCATCTGGTGGCAGTGTGGCAAGTGACATTCCCATCTGGTGGCAAGTGACATTCCCATCTGGTGGCAAGTGACATCCCCATCTGGTGGCAGTGTGGCAAGTGACATCCCCATCTGGTGGCAGGCATGGTGGCAAGTGACATTCCCATCTGGTGGCAAGTGACATCCCCATCTGGTGGCAGGCATGGTGGCAAGTGACATCCCCATCTGGTGGCAGGCAGCGTGGCAGGTGACATTCCCATCTGGTGGCAGGCATAGAGGCAAGTGACATCCCCATCTGGTGGCAGGCAGCGTGGCAAGTGACATCCCCATCTGGTGGCAGGCAGCGTGGCAAGTGACATTCCCATCTGGTGGCAGGCAGCGTGGCAAGTGACATTCCCAACTGGTGGCAGGCAGCGTGTCACGTGACATTCCCATCTGGTGGCAGTGTGGCAAGTGACATTCCCATCTGGTGGCAGGCAGCGTGGCAAGTGACATCCCCATCTGGTGGCAGGCATAGTGGCAAGTGACATCTCCATCTGGTGGCAGGCATAGTGGCAAGTGACATCCCCATCTGGTGGCAGGCATAGTGGCAAGTGACATCTCCATCTGGTGGCAGGCATAGTGGCAAGTGACATCTCCATCTGGTGGGAGGCATAGAGGCAAGTGACATCTCCATCTGGTGGCAGGCATAGTGGCAAGTGACATCTCCATCTGGTGGCAGGCATAGAGGCAAGTGACATCTCCATCTGGTGGCAGGCATAGTGGCAAGTGACATCTTCATCTGGTGGCAGGCATAGTGGCAAGTGATATCCCCATCTGGTGGCAGGCATGGTGGCAAGTGACATCCCCATCTGGTGGCAGGCAGCGTGGCAAGTGACATCCCCATCTGGTGGCAGGCAGCGTGGCAAGTGACATCCCCATCTGGTGGCAGGCATGGTGGCAAGTGACATCCCCATCTGGTGGCAGTGTGGCAAGTGACATCCCCATCTGGTGGCAGGCAGCGTGGCAAGTGACATTCCCATCTGGTGGCAAGTGACATCCCCATCTGGTGGCAGGCATGGTGGCAAGTGACATCCCCATCTGGTGGCAGGCAGCGTGGCAAGTGACAACCCCATCTGGTGGCAGGCAGCGTGGCAAGTGACATTCCCATCTGGTGGCAGTGTGGCAAGTGACATTCCCATCTGGTGGCAGGCATAGAGGCAAGTGACATCCCCATCTGGTGGCAGGCAGCGTGGCAAGTGACATCCCCATCTGGTGGCAGGCAGCGTGGCAATTGACATTCCCATCTGGTGGCAGGCAGTGTGGCAAGTGACATTCCCATCTGGTGGCAGGCAGCGTGGCAAGTGACATTCCCATCTGGTGGCAGTGTGGCAAGTGACATTCCCATCTGGTGGCAGGCATAGAGGCAAGTGACATCCCTATCTGGTGGCAGGCAGCATGACAAGTGACATCCCCATCTGGTGGCAGGCATAGTGGCAAGTGATATCTCCATATGGTGGCAGGCATAGTGGCAAGTGATATCTTCATCTGGTGGGAGGCATAGAGGCAAGTGACATCCCCATCTGGTGGCAGGCAGCGTGGCAAGTGACATCCTCATCTGGTGGCAGGCATAGTGACAAGTGACAAGCGATGGTGGCAAGTGACACGCTCAGGGCTCCCAATGATTCTGCATTATGGTGAGTTGAACTATTTCATTTATATTACAATGTAATGATAGAAATAATGCGTTTCAATCATCCTGACACCATAACAACCATGGTGCCGGGGATGATTGAAGCACTAACACCAGCCATTGCCCGCGAAAAATCCTTACCCCTCGCGCACTTACCCTGAAGTATTTTCAGTCTGTACAACTAAAGCCAGTTATTTTCAGTGTTCTCTGGTGTGGAGATATGTTTTTAATTGATCTATTGTAGCAGTCATCGATAAAGGACGAGAATGGTGGTGTGTGTATGTGTTTGTGTGTGTGTGTGTGTGTGTGTGTGTGTGTGTGTGTGTGGGGGGGGGGCGGCATTGAAGGACCCGGCCTTGGGGCGGCAAAAGAGAGTAAATCCGGGCCTGATGATAGGAGCTGATATGAAGGAGAGCTGAAGCAGGCACTCAGGAGTTAAATGAAGCCAAGTCGGAGACCGGAGCAAGGTCACAGAGGTACCCAAGGTCAGTAGCAGGTGGGCAATGAGGTACAAATGCACAGGCAGAAGCATGGCGAGGAATGGAGCCGAGGTCAGGAACAGGCGGGCAGAGGTACAAGCAGAATCCAGGATCAGGTCAGTAACAAGCTGGGTCATCAATGGTGATCAGATACAGGATACACTCAGGACACAGGAAAATCTCCAGTCAGATCAGTTAGCACTGACAGTGATTATCCCTTAAATAGCCCGTCTGGTGCTAACAGGAACTGTGGTTACCCTCCCGCGTACATGCACACGTGCATGTGCCTAGGCACAATTCTTTGAGCGATGCGCATGCATATGTCTATGCACCAGTCGCCTTACTGGAATTCCATTTTACATACATTCTGGTTGAACTGGATGGACCAGTGTTTTTATTCAACTGTACCAACTATGCAACTGTATGAAACTATATCATTCCTTCCTGTGAGCACAGGCTATCATGGATAAACTGGGTAGGGGGTGTGTGGATATGCTGACCTAGGCTCACAGTACTGCAGCATTAAATGGTGCTCACACATCATTATAGGAGTTTCCTTAAGTTCTACATTATGGACCACCCACATGTTGTCACCTGACTAGCCAGAAGACAGATGGAATTAAGATATATATGTAAGGTATAAAAAAAAAATAAAAAAAGCTGTGGGGTGGGCAGGTTCAGACTTTGGGATGGGAGGACTGAGGAGCAGGGGCTGGAGGCTAAAGTTCCATTTTTAAAGACATTTTGCAACAGGTGGTAATGAGAGGAAAATACATGAAAAGGAACCCTCATGCTCCACCTGTTTCATATTTACCTGACTAAAAATACATATTTTATATATTTTATTTCATATATTTTTTATTTATTACAGGTACTTATATAGCACAATTACTTACACAGTGCTTTACGTCGTATATACTATACACTCACATCAGTCCCCACCCCCAAGGAGCTGACAATTTAAAGTGATATTAAAGTCTTTTTTTTTGTTTAAAAGTAACACACGTTATACTTACCTGCTCTGTGCAGTGGTTTTGCACGAGTGCCCCCACAGCAAACAGCTTGTTATAGGGGCACCTGAGCCAAGCCACTGCTCTGTGTGTCCATTCAGACACGGAGCCACTGCTCGGCCCCGCGCCCTCTCTCTCCTCATTGGCTTTGATTGATAGCAGCAGGAGCCAACGGCGCCCTTCTGCTGTCTCAGCCAATAAGGAAAGAGTCCCAACCATCTGAGACTCTCGTGCAACAGCGCTGGATTAAGATGGGGCTCAGGTAAGTATTATGGAGCGGCTGGGGGGGGGCTGCTGCACACAGAAGGTGTTTTATCTTAACGCATAAAATGAAGATAAAAAATCCTTCTGATTTTTAGAATCACTTTAAGGTCCTTAACTCACATTCATACTGTATATACACATACTAGAGCCAATTATCCTACCAACACATCTTTGAAGTGTGGAAGGAATCCCACACAGGCGCAGTAATAACATGCAAAGTCCATGCAGGCAATGCCATGGTTGGGATTCAAAATGACGACCCTATTGCTGCTAGGCAGGAGTGCTAGCCACATAGCCACTGTGATACATTTTCTGTACATAAGCAAAGAAAGTAACTTTATACAAATCCTCTATACATCCCTTTTAAGAAAGCAATGGTTTTAGAGCACAAACAACACTCCTAGGAAAGTTAAGGTTTTTCTAAAGCCAAAACATTTTTTTTTAAATCTCACCCCACTAACTATTCCCTCCACCCCACTCTCTAAACACTTACCTGGGCCTGCTGATATCTGTTTATTATTTTTGTGTGTGAGTGCAGCTTTCTCATAGTATTTTTTTGAGAGTTTGAGTACTTTGGGTGCAGAATTTTGTTTTATTAGTCATCATAAATAATTAGTAGACAAACCAAAAGTGCAGCGCTGGACTAAGTGATATAAACAAATGATGATAAACTCTATTGATCTATATAGCAGAAACCTTAATAAAAGTATTAGTATAACCATCATAGATAACAAAACCACAGTGCATTAAGTGTTCATGAGAAGTGAATTTTGTATTGAGTGAACAAAAATAAATTAGTGTAAAGAAAGTCCAAGATTTAAGATGTGTAGATGTTCTATACAGGTTCAGGAATCAGTCTCCACCGTTCAGTGTTGCCCACCACCTGATAGTAAATTGGAGGCTTACCAGAAAGCCTGTGACCGCCCTTACTCAGGGGGGTCTAAACAGGCTTAGTAGATAGAGATAGACCACCTTGGGGATACTCCAAAAGGGCACCGTTGGGCAGACACAACAACCTCCTTCCTAGGTAGCAAGCCAGCAGCAGCTGGAAGTGCTTCCCAAGATCCTATCGCGGGACTTCTTCTGATAGGGCAGTTAGTAGTAGCTCCCTCGGCTCCAGCCCAAATAAATGGTAAATGCCAAAAAAAAGGGGGGAAGACAAAGGAAGAGACTCCGCTGGTGTAGATATCTTCCGTTGGTTTAATTAAAAATAGCACATAGAAAACAGACATAGTACGGATCCTTTACAGAAATTACAATAATTGTCCATTTTTACAAAATAATACTGGTTATCTTTTTTATTTGTATTTCGCTTTTAACTTCTTTACCCTTATTTAGGTCTACATATACTTACTCCTGTGTTAGTTGCACATCATTGCTCTAGACCAGCTTTCTGATGGACCCTGCCTGTGCAATGTTGGCTCAGCTGCTTGTAGTCTCCGCCAGAGTTACAAGTGGCAAGCACTCGATAACAGGAAATTCCTGAACAGCTTTTGGATCACCACACATTATTTAAATGAAAACTGTATGTTTAAAAAATATTAAAATTTTTTAAATTACATTGACATAATGGGGCTGATTTACGGACATGTTGGCGCATTTGCGTGCGCAGGAATAGTTATTGCGACATGGCGCATACTTAAACAAATAGAAACCAGCTGGTGATTTGCGCCAAATGCGCGGAATCATTGCGCGCATGGGCGCAGACACATTCTTAAATACAGAACAGACCGCGGCACTTTCTCATTGTAATGCTGATCATGTTAATGAGCTTTTCCTTATCACATAGAGAATATTGCTTCCAGTTTTATTACATTCATTCATTTCTTTTTGAAACAACTCAATAATCATTCTAGAGATCTTCCTCCTATCAACAACTGTGCGGATATTCCCTGGACTTGGATGTGAAATGTCATAATTGTCAAAATGTAATTGTGCATTTTATGGTGATAATCTATAATCATTGGTGGACCTGAAACTTCCATGAAAACATCTTCTTAATACATGTCTGTGTATTATGCATTCTGGACAAATCATTTCCCCATACACTATGCAATGTGATTGGATAACGTAAAAATCTACTCATCTATCTGAGCAATTCTTTCCCCATACACTGTGCAATCTGATTGGATGACGTTTAAATCCACTCATTTGTCTGAGCAATTCTTTCCCCATACACTGTGCAATGCATAAAGGGTTAATACCCAAAAAGAGAAAGCAGCTTGTGTCTGGTGGTGTAGCTGATTAGCAACTCCTATTCAAAATGTGTCAGCACAAAACTAGATGCAGTTCTGTGCGTTTTTTTCTGCACTAAGGCTGGATTCATACCTATGCATTTTTAGTGTTTTTTGCATTTTGCAGATTTGCACTACAGAACATGTTCCATAGGAAACAATGTTAAATGGACTGTACTGCAAATCTGCAAAATGCAAAAAGCATTAAAACTGCATACTGTGTGATTTAGCCTCAGGGCCAGTTCACACCAGATGCAGTTCCATGCAGTTCCATTTTTTCTGCACCAATACAGTCAGTTCCGGTCAGTTTCTGCACCAGAAACTGACTGCATTGTGTGAACTAGAGCCATTGGAATACATGGAAAACACTGTGCATGCATTTTTAGTGCAGAAAAAAGCGCACAGAACTGCGTCTGGTGTGAACTAGCACTAAAAATGCATGCAGCATTTTCCATGTATTCCAATGGCTCTAGTTCACACCATGCAGTCAGTTTCTAGTCAGTTGCGGTGCATAAAAAAAGCGAACGGAACTGCATCTGGTGTGAACTGGCCCTCAGAACTTTAGTTCTTAAAGAAACCAAAGGTAGTAATGTTGTAACCCCTTTTTTTGAACAAGCATGAAAAATATATTGCTCACAAAGAGTATTTCCAGCATTGTGTGTCATGTGTGTTTCTATGGGTAGTCCCCCCCTCCCTATGTATATTATCTGTGCGATCATGTGTGTGTCTATATAAATTATAATAAATCTATATAAAAAAAACACACACATGGCATACATTTATGCAGATTTTGACCATAAATATGTAATGTGTCTAGCCACTAAGACCCGGTTCACACTGGTGCGATGCGAGAACACTGCAAATCCACTGCAGGTTCACACTGCCATATGCGAATCGCTGGGGAGTGTCAATACATTGTTAACGACACCCCCAGTTCAGCTTGCATATCGCACTGCGAACTGACAGTTTGGACATGAATCGGATCGCATATGTGTGAACACCCATGTGATCCGATTCTGGTCCGAACAGAAAAAAGGGTCCTGTGCGTATTTGCACTAAATGCGGTGCAATATCAGCCATACTATCTGTATGGCTGATATCGCACCGCACAGACATCGCATGTAATGTGAACGGCAGTGCGCTGCGAATTACATGCGATGTCTGGCAAGTGTGAACTGGGCCTTAAGGACCAAGCCTATTTCTATTTACAAGTTAAAATCTGTATTTTTTTGCTTGAAAATCATGTAGAACCCCCAAACATATATATTTTTAGCAGAGTACAATGGATATCATTGTAATAATTTTTTCACACTGAGGCGTTTTGCAGGCGATAAAAATAGCGCCTGCAAAGTGCCCTGAAAGAGTGGCTCCATTCACTCCAGTATGAAAGCCCCAAGGGGTTTCACACTGGAGACACAGCATTGGCTGTTTCAGGGCGCTTTGCAAGCACTATTTTTAGCGCCTGCAAAATGCCTCAGTGTGAAAGGGGTCTTCATGTACAATCTGTGGCATGTAAACTCCCCCTCAATGTAAACCCAAGATAACAAAAAACAGGGAAAGTCTTTGCGGTTGATTTACTAAAGGTAAATCCACTTTGCACTACAAGTGCAGTTGGTGGAGATCCGAGGGGGACATGCAAGGAAAATAAAAAACAACATCTTTGCTTCTACATGATTGGATGTTAAAAACACCAGTGCTTCCCCTCAGATTTTCAGCGGCTACACTTGTATTGCAGAGTGGATTTGCCATCAATAAACCCCAAAATACCTAAGAATTTGGGGTGTACACAACAAAGTGCTAGAGTGCAATTTGCCTAATGGGGACACTAGTTAGATTGACCTGTGTGTCCCCAAGGAAAGGCATTGGTAGAGTTTTACCCTCACTTCCTGTTTGGCTATGTGACAGGAAGTGAAGCTAATTTTAAGAAAAGGGACACAAAGCCCAACCTAAAAAACACAAGCAGGGGTTCTAACACTCACTTGGTTTCCCTCAAATGCCCAAAATTAGAATAGGATTGTCTGGAGCTCGAATTTAGCTCAGTGCTCTAAATCAGTGCTTCTCAAACCTGTCCTGAAGTACCCCCAACAGGCCATGTTTGCAGGTTTTCCTTCATCTTGCACAGGTACTTTAAATCAGTCAATGGCTTGGTTATTTTGGACAGCTAGTTTAGCCAAGATAAAATTCCCTAAACACGTCCTGTCGGGGGTACTTGAGGACTGAGGCTGAGAACCACTGCGCTAAAATGGAAAATTGAATACTTACCTCTCTGTAATTTCTTTCCTGGTGCCTATCCATGGCAGCATACACACAATCCATGCATATGCTACCATGAAGGCACCAGGAAAGTAACTTAGGCCCCTTTCACACTGGGGCGGTTTGCAGATGCTATTGCACTAAAAATAGCGCCTGCACACTGACCCGAAACAGCCGCTGCTGTCTCTCCAGTGTGAAAGCCCCGAGGGCGGTGCGCTAGCAGGATGGGAAAAAAAGTCCTGCTAGCTGCATCTTCGGAGCGATGAAGGAGCGGTGTATACACCGCTCCTTCACTGCTCCTGCCCATTGAAATCAATGGGACAGCGCGGCTATACCGCTGCAAAGCGTCTCTGCAGAGGTTCTTTGCGGTGTTTTTTAAACCCTTTCTCGGCCGCTAGCGGTGGGTAAAACCGCCCGGCTAGCGGCCGAATACCGACGGTAAAGCGCCACTAACAAAAGCAGCGCTTTACCGCCGACACCGCCCCCACCATAGTGTGAAAGGGAAATTAGACAAATCACACATTTCTGGGATCTGCCATGCCAATCAGCCCAGCTAAGCTGCAGCTGGGAAATGTGTTGCATGAAAAGTTACAAAAACACAAAACATAAAAATTTGCTACAAATTTTATTGGTCAACAAAACAGGACTTTGAAAAGAGCAAGGAAAGCAAAAAACACATGTATGTTAATTTGAGACACTAGAATATGGTTAACATGAGTTAAAAGGAGTGCGCCCACAAATGGACATCTATTTAGGATTTAAACATTAGTCAACATCTTGAGAACGTTTTTGCAAAATAATGCAGCACAGACAATGAAATCAAAGTGAACAACCTACAAACGACACACATTGACATCAAAAATATTTCAAGGGAAAATATCACCCACCCAAAAAATACAAGAAACCAAAGTAAAAAGAAAAACTTGCTCGAAAACACATCTGTTTTGCAAAGACATAAACAAAATACATGTGTTACAAACTCGATAAGGACACCCAAATGTATTCTCTTGCTGGCCCCCGTTGTTTGCTCTGAAAAAGGATGTGGTTTGGATTGGTGAAGGCAGCTCACAGCCTTTGGAGATTGGAGAATGGAGTGTGGAGTTCCCCTTTAAAAGAATAAGCTAGCCCAAGGAAATCATATGCATTAGAGGGGGGGGGGGAGGTTAAATGCCCTTTTAGGAGGAGCTAGAGAAGCGAGAGTCTTTTCACATCATTTTAACAAGGTACATGTCGCATGTTGGCAACGTAACACGCTAACATGACCTGTGTGCAAATATCCGACAAAAAACACATAAAAGTGAACCAGCGTAAAAAAAAAAAAATGTCAAGTTTAGAGGTGTGCCCGTTCAACCCACGCAAATGCATTTACGTTGCTTGACATTTACTAAGATTTTGGCCTTGCAGTTAACCAACGCATTTGAACGAGCGCAAATGCCGCTTGCGCATGCGCAGTGCTTAAATTGACCTCACACAGTTCTAAACGTACTTGCAGGCACAGCAAACTTGTTCAGAAAAAGTTACTTTCTCATTCTATTTTGGGCATATTTGTTACTTGGGCAGTTATTACTATACTTCTTCACATCACCCCATATCACCCCCATAATATTGGCACTTGCAGCTTCTTTTAATTTTGAGTTGAAGATGTCTTATGCCATGTCAATAGTGGCGCACTGATCGCCTCCTCCCATGCGCCGAGGTTACTACAGTAAATGGGGAATAGCGCTGTGTTACCGGCGCAAACGTTTCATAAATACCAAAATGTACGTTGCTCCTCGGCATGCGCCTCGCCCTCAGCTCATGGCACAAACGGTTCGTAAATCAGCCCCCGTGTATGGGGAAATGAATTGCTCAGACAAATGAGTGTATTTAAATGTCATCCAATCAGATTGCACAGTGTATAGGGAAATTAATTGTCCAGAATGCACAATACACAGACATGTATTGAAAAGATGTTTTCATGGAAGTTTCGGCTCCACCAATGATTATAGACTGTCACCATAAAATGCACAATTACGTCCAGGGAACATCTGCACAGTTGTTGATTGGAGGAAGATCTCTAGAATGAATATTGAGTTGTTTCAAAAAGAAGTGAATGAATGGAATAAAACTGGAAGCAATACTCTCCATGTGATAAGGAAAAGCTCATTAACATGATTAGAACTACAATGAGCAAGTGCCCAATGTATAAGCAGTTGTGCATGCTGGAGAATGCAGATGCGCCTGTGTGCAACACACATATTTAACAAGCTAAAGCGTGTGCGCCCTGTCAGGCGAGGATGAAATGGTGTGCTTTGACAATGCGCATGTGCAGTTGAGTAAGCTGAAAGAAGGGTGTAAAAAGGCTTGATTAGTTGTAAGACAGATCTACATGTTCTGGACAGAATTTGTGCATTTAAACAATATTATATACATGCTTTTTAGCCTGGTAACAGAAGATGGTAAACTGTAGTAAAGTTATCCACAGTATTCAGACAAAAATGTAGAAGATTACATTGGCTGTAGAAGATTACATTGGCTGCGCTTGCTAATGGTAGGCGCGAAGGATTGCGCAAGTGCGCAATAGAGCTTCCTATGTAAATATGGTTTGGTGGATATAAGTGCACCATAATTTTTGATAAATGTCTTGAGTCCCGTTTTTTGTGCAATTGCTCCAATTTCTCCACTGCACCACAGGCGCAAGTCTTTAGTAAATCACCCCCCATGTGTCCTTTATGACGATGGGTTAGATCCACTTCAGAGAGAAATGTATTCTATATATTTTTAAATATGAGCCTATCAAAAGAACACAGGTTGTTTTAACGCTTCCTAGATATAAATGACAGTTAAAAAGCCATGGTTGTATGTAAAATGAAGCATAAAACCACTATCAGCACGTTTCATGAGCAAACATGTCTTTTGTCAGATGTAAAGAAAGGTGATCCTTTGCCCTTTGCTGCAACCCATTGAAAATGTTTAGTTTGACTATGAATAATGTTAGTCACCAGTTGTACTCTCTTGAACAAATGATATTGTTAATATTGATCTTTTCAACAGAGCTTGCTGCTGACAGCCAAAGATTTGTACATGTATCAGTTCTGTGCCAAAATATGTTGGTGGCCAGAATTCTAACTCTTTAATATGTTTCCTCACAGAATTAAATTTCTCACATGGCCTCTAATCTTTCATGTTTTTCCTCCTATCTCTGAAAACAACGGCAGTAATTTGTTGAAAGAACTGTAATACCATTCATATTTAATAACAGTGAAATTATGCACAACATATGGCGACTGTTAAGCAGATTAAAGACTTCAAGAGAGGCCTGCTTTTTTTTTATCCTTTTATGAACTCTTAATATAAAAACTGTCACACTTCAGTCAGTGAAGTCATCACTGACAAAAGGTTTAGATGAAAAGGAAGACCCAGACTGCATAACCTGTGTTTTTAATATGGCAATGGCTAGAGGGGTCTATCACCATGGAGAAATGATTCTGACCAAAGATTCTAAAAAATTCCTCCAGCATTAAAAAGGACTTTGCAAACATTGTGTAATACAATGCCTCCATGGTCATACATACTATAGTTAGAATGTAGACATAACAAAGTGCAAATATGTTATTTACTGTTTTTTTTATATAACCTTATCCATTTGCCTGCAGCAAATGTAATTACTTCTGTCCCAGAGTGGCTGGTCACCCTTACCCAAACATACTTTGAAGCAGGCATGTCAAACTGATGTTTTTGGCCTCCTATGTCCCCTGGCATCATCTGTGTGGCCCTTAGCCAGTTTAAAGCTGGACTCCTGTCATATATAAAAGGCACGTATTAATGCTCTGTATTCATTGATCTTTACTTAAATGTATTTTTCTAAATATAAACTGTGCTAGTAACTGAATCTGACTTAATATCAGATTTTTTCAGTTCCAGTACAGGAGAACTCAAACTGGTTGAGGAAGAAGAAACACAAGGAGTGAATCACATATGCTAACAAATAGTATGCTTTCAGCGGGAGAGAGCAGAGTCATGAAGAAATAATTTGATTGGTGTACTCAGCAGTGGCCCCACAGTGCATTTATGAAATTCATGTGTAGAGATAAATCATGGTAGTAAAGGGTTGTCTAAAATGTTGTGCCACACTGTTTTTTGAATATTTTTGCCTCAAAATGATTCACCCAACCCATAAATAATTTTTTGTTCTCATTTATGTGCTTAGGGCCTAATGCACCAAAAGTGGGGTGGCACAGTGGCTTAGTGGTTAGCATTTAAACACACAAATTAAAAGTTCACAAAATGTAACTTTTCTTGCTACATTGAACAGGTTTCCTTGATTTATTTTCAAACTTGCAAAAGTTTACAAATTGCACTTAGAAAATAATTGGGTGCTATGTACAAAAAAAAACCTTTTGTACTGGTCAGCAAATACTCTCATGGATTCAAAAGGACAAACATATAAGATATAATCCTCTTTCAGCGAGAGAGATTTTGTCAACACTCCTTCAGCAGCGATACATCTTCCATAGCAATGGGAGCAGATTTGCACTGCTAGGGCCCTTGTCCTCTACACAGGTACGTAAGAGAAAGAGTTCAGTGAGGTGCACACATGGGGGTTTATTAACTAAAAAAAAGAGTGCAAAATCCGCTGCAGTTCTGCATAGAAACTAATCAGCTTCCAGGTTTTTTGTCAAAGCTTAATTAAACAAACTGAAGTTAGAAGCTGATTGGCTACCATGCACAACTGCATCAGATTTTGCACTCACCAGTTTAAGTAAATCAACCCCTTGAAGTCTGCTCTAGATGCTTGGTGGGACCCCTTACCATTACTGTAAGTGAGGTAGCGGTGAAATGCTGGACAAATGGAGAGGACAAGGGCTCTGCTTGTTCATCCTAATTGCACAAGTGGCCGTGGTGATGTACAATAACATCAAGAAAGTTTATTAGAGATCAGTTGGCTGTTCTAGTAAAGGTATGCCCTTGTGTAGGGCAGTGACCCTATCCAAAGTGCCTAGCGTAGCCCAGAAGAACTCACCCCAGGGTAGGCCTCTCATGTGACCCTTGCTTGGCACCCAACAAGGAGGGGAACATAGAGGACGTGATGATCAGCCCATCAACCTACCCTTACAAACTTTCCCCCCCATGTCTTAATAAGTATCTCAGAACCAACACAACATGGTAAGAAGTGCTAATGTACTTTCCTGTGCAGTTTGTTTTGGCTTCTCCAACAGTTTCTGCAGCCTCTGGGTCCCACCTTGTTTTTACACAGCTCACAGTGCTAGAACTAACATCAAAATGATCACAAGTTCTTGGGTTCACAGGTTCTCTTCAAAAGACACAGAATGACAAGTTAAGTACAACCTGCATTTACTCTGCAGTGAACACATGCTCTCTAGGGTATGTAATAATTATCAATGCAGTGGAATATATCTGCAGATAATGCATTGAAACCGAGGGAAAAGGTATGCAAACAAACAAGGCTGTGGATGCATATGACAGTAGTAGAGTTTAGCAGGCATCAAATTATAGTTCTTGAAGAGACAATTCACACCCCTTTCACCAGAGGAGTGGAGGCTTACAGCACCCAGCGAATCCAGCACTGTCTGCTCTAAGCCTCCACTCCACCACCACACAGCAGATCTTACTCTGCCTTGTTCCTATTTGACATAATCAGAAGTAGGGATGAGCTTCGAGTTCGAGTCTAACATAAGTTCGACTTGAACATCGACCGTTCGTCGAATTACACACATTATGGGCTGTTCGCGCCAAATTCGAGTGGCGTGTCACGGCCCATAATTCGCAGTGCATTGCTGGCTGATGATTGGCCAAGCATACACTGTGACCCGCATGCTTTGGCCAATCACAGCGCCATCAGTGAAGAGAGCCATAATTGGCCACAGGCAGGGTGCCTGTGGCCAATTATGGCTCAGGGGGTTAAGTACATGCCCCACACTATATAAGGCTGCCTGCACGTTGGCCGTGTGTAGTGTGTTGGTGGCATTTGTTAAAGAGAGAGACAGAGACTGTCATTTCATTTAGTTTCAGCAGGCAGGCAATTCCTTCCTGGTGTTCTGTTGCTAATATACTGCAGGTAGGCAGGCGAGACAGTTAGATAGCTGCAGTGTATTGTGTATATATATATGCATTCCGATTTTGTATGTATATATATATATATACACTGTATATAGTTTAGCTAGATCTCACTGCAGACTGTTCCTGGTGTACTGTCGCTAATATACTTCAGGCAGGCGGGCGAGACAGCTGCAGTGTATTTAGTATACATATATATATACTTCAGCCAGGCAGGTGACTCACTGAGCTCAGTGCATTTAATAGATATATATACAGGCTTGTATATATATATATATATATATATATATATATATATATATATATATATATATATATATATAGTCTAGCCAAGCCTATACCTGACTAGGCCATTGCCTGAGTGCATGTTCAAAGACACTTTCAGCCAGGCAGGTGACTCACTGAGCTCAGTGCATTTAATAGATATATATACAGGCTTGTATATATATATATATATATATATATAGTCTAGCCAAGCCTATACCTTACTGTAGGCCATTCCTGGTGTACTGTTTTTAGTAAACTTCAGGCGTTGTTTTGCTAACCTAATTGTACAGTATGTCTGGAAGGCCACCAAGGAGAGGCAGACGCTCACAGGCCACTAAAAGAGGGCAAGCAGGCTCTGTGACTACAGCAAACAGTGTTGGTCGTGGACACGGTGCATCCTCAGCACGTGGCCATGGGGCACGCTTGTCCTTTTTTTTTGGAGCTGGTCGTGTTGAGCCAAAACATGCAGAAGAATTGGTAGAGTGGATGACCAAGCTGTCCTCATCCTCCTCATCCTCTCTCACCCAAGCTCAGGGTACTTTGTCTGCCAAAGCAGCTGCCAAAGCGGCCTCTTCCCTCGGCTTAATGGCATCAGTCACTCCTTCCCTAGCTCCAGCATGTCCTGAG
The DNA here is from genome assembly GCF_042186555.1 of Aquarana catesbeiana. Lineage (NCBI taxonomy): Eukaryota > Metazoa > Chordata > Amphibia > Anura > Ranidae > Aquarana > Aquarana catesbeiana. The sequence continues at coordinate 446,052,406 of NC_133326.1, read as the reverse complement.
GGGTCCCCCAAACTGTTTGACCACAGTGTTGGGTACATGCTGCAGGAGGATGCGCAGCATTTTGAGGGCTCTGATGATGGTACACAGCTTGAGGAAGGCAGTTACGTGAGCCCAGAGAGAGGGGGTGCCCAAGAAGGACAGCAAACTGGCAGTCATGTTCCCCCAGCTGCAGCATACTGCCAGGTTTGCTCCAGTGACGAGGAGGGAGGGGATGATGAGGTCACTGACTCTACATGGGTAATAAAAAAGAAATAACCGCGCTTTTTTTTTTTCTTTTTTCTTAGTTATTTTAGTGCACATTTCACTGTTTAACTGCTGCTTTTTGGGGGGATATTTTCTATAGGTAGCGCAGTATTTTTTTTTTTTTTTGTGTTGACTCTACATGGGTGCCTGATAGGAGTGAGGAGAAGGCACATCTCCAATGAGGCAGGATGCCCTCTAGGGGCCAGCGTAAGGGCAGCCAACCAACTGCATCACACCTCAGAGCTCTGCATGTGCAGGGCGCTGCTGTCTCTGCGTGTTATTCCAAAAGTTCTTTGGTGTGGGCCTTTTTTGAGACATCTGCAGCAGATCACACTGTTGCTATTTGCAACATATGTCTGAAGCATCTCTCGGGTGGCCAAAACAGCAGCCGCTTGGGCACCATATGCTTGACCAGACATATGTCGACCTACCATGCAGTCCGTTGGCAAGCATACATAAACGACCCACACCAAAGAAAAAAGTGGACCTCTCCTTGCTCCTCATCAGCTGGGATCTCCAACCCCACTATACCTTCAGTCCTCTCAGAAACCTGCACTGGGAGGAATGAAGGTGTAGAATTAGGTGTGTCACTGCCAAGTACTTGCGGGCAATCTGCTATCAGTACACCAACGTCCAATTGTAAAAGGCAAATTTCCCTACCCCAGCTGCTGCACCGCCTAAAGAAGTTCGCTCCCAGCCATCCACATGCCCAGCTGTTGAATGCTAGCATGTCTAAATTGCTAGCACTTCAACTGCTGCCTTTTCAGTTGGTAGACTCTACCCCCTTCCGTGAGTTTGTGGAATGTGCGGTTCCTCAGTGGCAGGTTCCCAAACGCCACTTTTTTTCACGGAAGGTGATTCCGGCTCTCTACCGACATGTGGAAGGCAATATCATTGCCTCGCTGGACAGGGCGGTCAGTGGTAAGGTGCATATTACCGCTGACTCATGGTCCAGCAGGCATGGACAAGGACGTTACCTATCTTTCATGGCCCACTAGGTGACTCTGCTGGCAGTTGGGAAGAATGCAGGAAAGGGTGCAGTAGTGTTGGAGGTTCTTCCGCCACCACGCCTCCAAAATGCTACTAGTGGTGATTCTGAAACACCTCTCTCCTCCACCCCTCCTCTTTTTCTTCCTCCATGGCCTTTTCCTGTGCTGATTTGTCCTCGGAACCAGCGGTGCTTTGTAGGCGTTCAAGGGGCTACGCAGATGCCATGTGGTGTTTGAGCTGGTGTGCTTGGGGGACAGGAGCCACATTGGGACAGAGATTCTGTCAGCTCTGCAGGGGCAGGCTCAGAGGTGGTTGACGCCATGCCAGCTTAAGGCAGAAATGGTGGTTTGCGACAATGGCACCAACTTCCTCTCCGCCCTCCGACAGGGACAACTGACCCATGTGCCCTGTTTGGCTCACATCCTTAACTTGGTGGTGCAGCGGTTCTTGGGCAGGTATCTGGGCTTACAGGATGCCCTGAGGCAGGCCAGGAAAGTCTGTGTGCGTTTCCGCAGGTCATATAATGCCAGTGCTCAACTGGCTGACCTCCAAATGGAATTTAACCTGCCCAAGAACCGCCTAATCTGTGACATGCCCACCAATTGGAACTCAACGTTGGCCATGCTGCAGCGGCTGCACAGGCAGCAGAGGGCCATCAATGGGTACCTATGTGACTATGGCCAGGACAGGGTGTTTTTTTTCCCCACGCCAGTGGGCTATGATCAGGGATGCATGCACTGTCCTGTTACCATTTGAGGAGGCCACGAGGATGGTGAGCAGTGACAGTGCATGCATCAGTGACACTGTCCCTCTTGTCCACCTGTTGGAGCACACGCTGCATGGAATAATGGACAGAGGGAGGAAGAGAAGGACTTCCTTACCTCTCAAGGCCCCCTTTATCCATGTGTTATCATTATGTGATCCTGCTTGCCCGCCGATCACAAAGGAAGAGGATGAGGAGGAGGATTGTGTCAGCATGGAGGTGGGGCCTAGCACTCAGTATCAGCAGCAGTCTTCAAGGAATAATTTACAGTCCCAAGAAACCCACGGACTTGTACGTGGCTGGGAGGTGGCTGTGGATCATGTCGTCATTACTGACACAGAGGACTTCAGACCGAATGCCTCAGCAATCCTATGCTGCATGACCTCCCTGATCCTGCAAAGCCTGCGGAAGGATCCTCGTATTCGTGGTATCAAGGAGAGGGATCATACTGGCTGGCAACCCTCCTTGATCCACATTACAAAGGTAAGGTTGTGGACCTTGTCTTGCCACCACAGATGGAGCAGAGGATGAAACATCTTTGGGAGGTCTTGCAGAAAGGGTTGTGCAACGCGTTTCCAGGGCCTGGGAGGTTACAAATTCCTGGTCCTGGACAATGTGTTGCTGAGGCTTCGGTCAGTCACAGATGGAGCGGTGGAGAAGGTGGCCATCTGACCGATGCGTTCAGACAATTTTTTAGTCCGCAGCCCCAAGGTATGATCTGTTCCAGCAACCATCGCCAGCGTGTGATTCACATGGCGCAGGATTACCTAGGGGCAAGATCAGACTTGGACACCTTTTTCACCGAAAATCCTCTGGGTTACTGGATCTTGAGGATGGATCACTGGCCAGAGCTTGCACAGTATGCAATTGAGCTACTGGCCTGTCCTGCATCCAGCGTTCTTTTGGAATGCACATTCAGTGCTGCTGGAGGCTTTGTAACCGATCACAGGGTGCACCTGTCCACCGAATCAGTTGATCGGCTGACCTTCATAAAAATGAATCAGTCTTGGATAACCAGCTACCAAGCACCTGATGCTGAAGTAACCAAATAATTTTTTTTTAATCTGAGATCCCTTCAAGACTGCCTATGCTGATGCTGAGTGACTATCCTGTTATGCTGAGTGACTATCCTCTTCCTCCTCAATTTTCATGCTGATAGCTTGTAGGAACATTTTTGGTTCTGGGCATCGCCACCAGTGGCTAAGGCCCAATTTTTCTGCCCCTGTTTAACAGGGGCGTGTAATTACAATTTTTGATGCAATACTTTGCAGCAGGGCTCATTCCTGCGCTCCAACTAGAGTATCTGTGAGGGGTTGCAGTGTTGTGGCAGCAGTGGCTAAGGCTCAATTTTTCTGCCCCTGTTTAACAGGGGTGTGTAATTACAATTTTTGATGCAATACTTTGCAGCAGGGCTCATTCCTGCGCTCCAACTATAGTATCTGTGAGGGGGTGCAGTGTTGTGGCACCAGTGGCTAAGGCCCAATTTTTCTGCCCCTGTTTAGCAGGGATGTGTAAGTACAATTTTTGATGCAATACTTTGCAGCAGGGCTCATTCCTGCTCTCCAACTAGAGAATCTGTGAGGGGTTGCAGTGTTGTGGCATCAGCACTTATGCCTAAGGCCCAATTTTTCTGCCCCTGTTCAACAGGGGCATGTAATTACAATTCTTGATCTAATATTTCACAGCAGGGCCCATTCCTGCACCCACCAAGAGTAACTGTGAGGGCTTACAGTGTTGTGGCAACACCAACACCTAAGGCCCAAATTTCTGCAGAGTATATAGGGCAGGCCCCTACTTTCAAACATCCAACTTACAAACGACTCCTACTTTCAAACAGATGGAGACAACAGGAGGTGAGAGGAAATCTACCCCAAGGAAGGGAAATTATCTCCTGTAAGAGTTAATATGGGAAAAAGTTGTCTCATCCACTGATTTATCACCAATCCTTGTTTCCCTTAAAACCCCCAAATTTTCAATATCCGATTGTCATTGGGACAGAAAGTGAGGTGAAATCTTCTGAACAGGTGCACAGACAGCAAAACAAAGGTTACAGGGGTGATAACCCTTCCCTATGTTTTCCAAAAACTTAAAAATAGATTTTTTGGCTGGAGCTACACTTTACAAATGTACCAGTTTAAAATTGCAAACAGATTCTACTTAAGAACAAACCTACAGTCCCTGTCTTAGTATATAGGGCCTGGGGGCCCCACGCCTTTCCTTTTTTTAATTTGGGTGTGGGGTTCCCCTTAATATCCATACAAGACCCAAAGGGGCTGGTAATGGGCTGGGGGGGTACCCATGCCTTTTTTCTCAATGATTTTCATCCATATTGCCGGGACCAGACATTACATTAAAGCCGCAAGCAGTTTTAAATGACTTTTATTCCTTTACAAATGTCATTTTGTGCAGTGACAGTTCTAAACAAGGGAAACACATGCCACTTTACAGGAATACTATAGACACCCCCCAGGCACGATATTTCAAGGAATATTTCACTTTTATTTTGTTCACTTTAAGCATCATTAAAATCACTGCTCCTGAAAAAACGTCCGTTTTTAAAACTTTTTTTGCATTAATACATGTACCCTGGGGCAGGACCCGGGTCCCCAAACCCTTTTTAGGACAATAACTTGCATATTAGCCTTTAAAATTCACATTTTTGATTTCTCACGTTCGAGTCCCTTAGACTTTAACGGAGTTCGAAAGTTCGTGCAAACTATCGGTCCGTTCGCAAGTTCTGGGGGTTGTTCGGCTCTTCCCTAATCAGGAGACGGGTTGCCTCATTTGGGTTCTGTTAGCTTTCATCTATGGCACACAGTGGCACATGAGTAGTGTGGTGGAGAGTTTTTGTCACATTCACAGTGTGGTGTAGATTTCCTTGAAGCCTGCAGGAAACTGTAATAATATAGGTTGGAGATGTTATATCTGGCAGGTAAGACAGGTGATACATACATATTTATTATTAAATAAAAATGTAGTGTTTATTGTACAGTCAATGAACACTATGCAAGCAGCTTTAGTAGGTCAAAATTTATAAGGAAAAACTAGGCAGGATTGAACAGAACTAAAAATTACAGTTTGTTATTTCACAAAGAATAGCTAGAAATATTGTGAAGTCGATGCATAGTACATTAGCAGCTTTATTAGGCTGCCAAGTGAGAGAGAAGAACCAGTCATGTTTTATCATGGAAAAAAAAGGCAATAGTCATAAGTATTGTACTGATTCAATGCACAGTAAGAAGAACATGTAAGCAGATTTTACCAGCAGTTACCCAGGAAGGCAACAGGCAGGTTTACCATCAAAAAAATAAAAACCAAAGTGACCCAAAAAAGCAAGACATATTGTACTGATTCTATGCACAGTACTTAAGCACTTTACTAGTCCAAATTTTGAAAAGGAGATTGTAATGCAGCTTGTAATCAAAAAAATCTACATTAGAGTTTAAAGTCTGAGTTTAGCTGAAAATAAAATAGAAAAATTGGCACAAGGGACATCATTTATTATTAGTATGGTGTGACCCTTGTGTTGATTCTTCCTTTTTTTTTTTTTTTTTTTTTTTTAGGAGAAATGTTCATCTTTCTAACCCCCACCCTGCCATAAGAAGCCAAACTATTGGGTTATGGGTAGATGATTGATAGCTTTTACCCTCCCTGTGTCATTCATAGAAGTGATTTTATGGCTTCTATAAATGGTGGATCAGGAAGGGAAAGGGCAGACATAGCCAAGCTTCTGACATCCCTTTAACTGTATCCCCCCCACACTGGAATATTAGAGTGGCTGGCTGGGGGGGGGGGTGATGTGTAGGAGAACTGAAGATTTCTCATAAAACGCAAATCAGCACTAAAGAAGTTTAGTGAACATGCTCAGCGTCATATCCAGAGGTTGTCTTTGGGAAATAGACGTATGAGTGCTGCCAGCATTGCTGCAGAGGTTGAAGGGGCTGGGAGTCAGCCTGTTTGTGCTCAGACCATACGCCGCACACTGCATCCAATTGGTCTGTATGGCTGTCGTTCCAGAAGGAAGCCTCTTCTAAAGATGATGCACAAGATAGCCCGCAAACAGTTTGCTGAAGACAAGCAGACTAAGGACATGGGTTACTGGAACCATGTTCTGTGGTCTGATGAGACCAAGATAAACGTATTTGGTTCAGATGGTGTCAAGCGTGTGAGAACCAGGTGAGGAGTACAAAGACAAGTGTGTCTTGCCTACAGTCAAGCATGGTGGTGGGAGTGTCATGATCTGGGGCTGCATGAGTGCTGCCGGCACTGGGGAGCTACAGTTCATTGAGAGAACCATGAATGCCAACATTAATTGTGACATACTGAAGCAGAGCATGATCCCCTCCCTTCAGAGACTGGGCCGCAGGGCCATGATAACGACCCCAAACACAGCTCCAAGATGACCACTGCCTTGCTAAAGAAGCTGAGGGTAAAGGTGATGGACTGGCCAAGCATGTCTCCAGACCTAAACCCCACTGAGTATCTGTGGGGTATCCTCAAATAGAAGGTGGAGGAGCGCAAGGTCTCTAACATCCACCAGCCCTGTGATGTCATCCTGGAGGAGTGGAAGAGGACTCTAGTGGAAACCTGTGAAGCTCTGGGGAACTCCATGCCCAAGAGGGTTAAGGCAATGCTAGAAAATAATAGTGGCCACACAAAATATTGACACTTTGGGCCCAATTTGGACATTTTCACTTAGGGGTGTACTCACTTTTGTTACCAGCGGTTTAGACATTAATGGCTGTGTGGTGAGTTATATTGAGGGGACAGCAAATTTACACTGTTATACAAGCTGTACACTCACTACTTTACATTGTAGCAAGGTGTAATTTCTTCAGTGTTGTCACATGAAAAGATATAATAAAATATTTAGGGGTGTACTCCTATACTGTGTTCATTGTGCAATTTTTTCAGTTTTTATTTAGGTTGAATTTAGGCTTTAAGTATGTCCAAAGGGGGGCAGGGGGAGAGAGGGGGGCAGGGAGAGATAAGGCATGGAGAGAGAGAGGGGGGCATGGAAAGAGTGAGAGAGAGAGAGAGAGAGAAAGAGAGAGAGAGAGCAGGGATAGAAAGGGCAGGGAGAGAGATTGGGGCAGGGAGAGAAGGCACAGAGAGAGAGAGAGGGCAGGGAGAGAGAGAGAAAGGGCAGGGAAAGAGGTGGCAGGGAGAGAGATGGGGGCAGGGAGAGAGATGGGGGCAGGGAGAGAGAGGGCACAGAGAGAGAGAGAGAAAGGGCAGGGAGAGAGGGGGCATGGAGAGAGAGAGGGAAGGGAGAGACAGGGCGAGGGCAGAGAGAGAGAGAGAGAGAGAGAGAGAGAGAGAGGGAGAGAGGGGACAGGGGAGAGAGAGGGGGACAGAGAGAGAGAGGGGGCAGGGAGAGAGAGAGGAAACCAGGAGAGAGAGGGCAGAGAGAGGACAGGGAGAAGACAGAGAGAGAGAGAGAGAGAGAAGGACAGGGAGAGAAAGAGGGCAGGGTCTTGTCACAGTGACAGTGCTCACTCACTTGGATGGTCCCCAGGGGCACACTGGCTTTAGTAGGCTTCATTTTCACAGGAATATCAGGTAGATTTATTGTAAAAATAAAATTAGAGCATACTGTTCATGCTATGGCCAGAGTTCCAGCCCGGATACTTAATTGTTTATGAGGTCTACTTTTTACATCATAGAGTATATTATATGGTTTATGCACATTTTTGTTTTATTTGCAGAAGCAGAACCAGCTCACCCCCTAATGACTGTACATGCCTAACCTTTGTAGCTGCCTTTAGACCACCCTGACATTATAAATATGGTGATTTGCTAGCTATATTCATAACTATAGTATAGGTAGACTAAGGATTTGGTGCTTTGGTGCACTTAACAATTGGGTGATTTGGTGCCCTAAACTGTAGTGTTCAAGTATGTGGTGATGTCCTACAAACAAAGGTATAGTGTTGAACTTCAAGGGTCGGGTCAGTGGTAAGTTCAGCTTGAACTCTAGATGTTTAAGGGTCACTGAACAGGAGAACTACTGTTAACGGTTAGATTTGGTCTGTTCACTCACTTGAACTTTCAACTGTTGCAGCCAGAAGTGATGAATTTAACTGTGCTATTACTACAGCCAAGGAATTAAGCTTCCTGTCTCACGTGCTTGTTTCACATAGTAAGTAAGCCTGTGGGTATCCTAGGTGAAAGACAAAATATAGTCAGGACCATATTTGGTCAATGATGTCAGCCAGGATCCCCAGTGCTGCTGTTTACATTCCAGCAGTTCTTGGGAACTATGAATTAAAATCCAGATCTGTACAGCAATTTTTTTAGTGTAATACACTAGCAGCTACTGTATATAAATGAAATAATATATGTATAACAAATGTAGCGCTACCCTGGAAGGAGGTGCTGGAAATTGCCCAGGTTCTTTTCCCTGTAGATAACCCTGCAGCCAGACACATGATCAGAGTCCCTCTTTTCCTCAATTACCAGTCTAATGCCGCGTACACACAGTCGGATTCTCTGACGGGAAATGTTTGATGGGAGCTTGTTGTCGGAAATTCTGACCGTGTGTAGGCTCCATCGAACATTTTCCATCGGAATTTCTGGATCTGGATCTCAAATTTTCTGACAACAAAATCTGTTGTCGTAAATTCCAATCATGTGTACACAATTCTGATGCACAAAGTTCCATGCATGCTTGGGATCAAGCAGAAGAGCCGCACTGGCTATTGAACTTCATTTTTCTCGGCTCGTCGTACGTGTTGTACGTCACCGCGTTCTTGGCGTTCGGAATTTCCGACAAGATTTGTGTGACCGCGTGTATGCAAGACAAGTTTGAACCAACATCCGTCGGAAAAAAAACATGGATTTTGTTGTCGGAATGTGTGATCGTGTGTACGTGGCATAAGGGTGTTCTTTTTTTTGCTTTTATTTTTGGAGTTACTGGAATAGGGTTGAAGGAATTGAGTGGGACACTCCAAAAATCAGAACTATGTACTGGCTGAGTACAGTAAACTCTTTTCTGAAAAACTTAAGCAGAATTTCTTGCAATAGCAAACTGTGGACTTGGCTTACAGTAGAAGCAGTTAAAAGCAGGCTTTTTTCTTTAGCGCAACAAAAGCCGAGACCCATCACATGGAAGTAGATAGCCAGAGCTATTCAGGACACCAGCCAATGTCCCCTTTAGACAAACACACAGCTCACTCACTAGCACAAGAAGGGGTGACAGCAGCCCTAAAATCTCTAAGATCTCTCACAGCAGTCTGTACTCACAAATGTCCAAGGAAAGATAGTTGCCTCCTCCAACATCCATGGGACACCTTTCTCCTGTGATACCAGACTAGATCTTCAGAAGACAGCCCCTCAATCAGCTCTCTGTAGCTTCAGCATCCAGACCCTCAGGTCAGTCGCCCACCTGAGGCCTCACAAACAGCAAGCACATGGCAGCACTGCCCAGAGGGCAGCAAGCCCTCAAGGCTATATTCCTCTCCCGAAGGAAGAGACCCAGCAGCACTGTGTCTCAGAGTATTTATACAGACTCCCAGCAGCCTTCAGGGCCATTCTCCCTGGGATTGGCCAGAGCTGTATAAACATGAGCAAACCTAACTAATCACATGCAGCGGCACTGATTACAGTTAGCACAACTAAATTTGCCTAACACAACAATTATAGCCACGCTGGTTAAAGCTTCACTGAATGGTGAGCCAGCACTAAATCTTTTTTTTTTAATTCAGATTTTATTTTTGAAAGTTTCATAACAAATAAACAACACCAACAAAAATCAAGATCAAATTATCATTCTAAACAACCACATTTAGTTTTCCCATAATATACACAAATACTCAAAAAACTATTCATAGATGGTCCGAAACACTCTGAAGTTTTTTAGGAATTTTCAAAAGTATTCAGAAATATTCTGAGATACTGCGGAGCAGGACAAAAATGCATTCTATACAAAAACAAAAAAGAAAACAAAAAAAGAGGAAAAAAAATAAAAATCACCCCTAATGTCCATCAAAGATTTAAATTAAAATTAGAACATGATGAATCAATCTATTTTTTCCAGATCCTTTCAAACCTCCAAGAAGTATTACATTGAACATAGGTATGTTTTTCAAACATTACATATTTATCGATTTCCTGAATCCAGTCACTCAAGGTAGGAGGATTGGGTAAAGCCCAACTTACATGCTATAAAAAGAGATCTCATGATAACCACTAACTGATCACAATCCATACTATTAGGATTCACATAGGCTAGCCCAAGAGACATAAAACAGGGTCTAGGATCAACCTGGTATCATATACAGAGTTTAGCAAGTCTTACGCCCTGTACACACGATAGGATTTTCCGATGGAAAATGTGTGATAGGACCTTGTTGTCGGAAATTTCGACCGTGTGTAGGCTCCATCACACATTTTCCATAGGAATTTCCGACACACAAAGTCCGACAACAAAATCCGTTGTCGGAAATTCCGATCTTGTGTACACAAATCCGATGCACAAAGTGCCATGCATGCTCAGAATAAATTAAGAGACAAAAGCTATTGGCTACTGCCCCGTTTATAGTCCCGACGTACGTGTTTTACGTCACCGCATTCAGTACGATCAGATTTTCTGACAACTTTGTGCAACCGTGTGTATGCAAGACAAGTTTGAGCCAACATCCGTCAGAAAAAATCCATGGATTTTGTTGTCGGAATGTCCGATCAATGTCCGACTGTATGTATAGGGCATAACGCTTCCTGGAAATACTGAAATAGCTTTGGGCATTTCCAAAAGGAAAGGAGATTAAGAGCATTTTTCACATTCTGAATTTTCTCTCCTGCCTGCCCTATGCAGCAACTCCAGAGTATGATAATCCTTGTACAGAATAAAAAGTTGGGTTACTCTATGAGTAGGAGATATTGAAACAAGCTCCCATATATCCCCTAAAGTCACATTGATTTTTGCCTACATGGAACACTAACGCCAGGGAGCATGTCGTGTAAAGACCATAGTAATAAGTCCCTTCGTAGTGTCTGCTCTGACTATACTGACCAAAACCAGAACAGAGAAGGAGACCGCTGAGGTCAAACTTTGAATCTTCAAAGCATGTCTTAATTGCAGATATTGAAAAAAATTTTTTTTGATCTAGGTTATATTCAATACAAAGTTATTGATACGTTTTCAGGACCCCGTCTGAGTATAGTTGTACCCGGGTAGTTATCCCTGCACACTCCCATGTGGAAAATCCTTCCAGTTTTAAAATTTTTGAAAATGCTCTATTCGACCATAGTGGTGTAAATCTAGTACAGTGTTTCTCAACTCCAGTCCTCAAGGCACTCCAAGCAGGTCATGTTTTCAGGATTTCTCTCAGATGAAACGGCTGTAGTAATTACTAAGGCAGTGAAACTGATCAAATCACCTGTGCAAAATAATGGACAGCCTGAAAACATGACCTGCTGGAGCAAATTGAAGACTGGAGTTGAGAAACACTGATCTAGTATAACCTGAAATACCCAATATGTTTTAGTAGACTACCAGACCTTGTATATAAATTATAGTGTTGGATAAGTAAATTGATTAAAAGGTGGAATATTAGAATCTAAAGCCAGCAAAGGATCACTGTTATGAAGTTAATAGGTGAGTATATTATAAGAAGATGTGTGCAAACCGCTCGCTTCCCATCCTGCAAGATGCTGGAGTTGAGCCGCCAGAAAACGTGCCCAAGGATTTGGTGCTGGTCATTTGGATATTGTAGGAATTCATATCTAATTCTTGCAGGCTTATTACACCATATTAGTTCCTGAAAGATCATTGTAAATTCTTTGAAACATTTAAATGGAATCCAACAGGGCGAATTATGTAAGTAAAACATTAAATGAGGCATCCATACCATTTTTAAGAGATTTGTGTGGCTGGCCACAGAAAGTGAAAGCTTGCACCACACATTGCCTTGAGATTTGAATTTCTGAACTAATTTGAAAAATATATTCTCTAGGGTGATTATAAATAATTACCCCAATATATTAGATTTTTGTATCAATTTTGACACTACGGACAGGAGGGGGCCCTGTAAAGGGTCCAGTGGGAGCAGTATAGATTTATTCTAGTTTATCATGAGACGAGAGAAGGTGCCAAACTTTTTATGACAGGCATTGCAGTAACTAGCGATCCCTGGGTATCAGTAAGATATAACAGCATGTCATATGCATATTGCTCATTTTTTTCCTCATATTACCCTCTACAGAACCCCCTCACCTCTGCAGTTTGTCTCAGCAGGGCTGCAAGGGGCTCTATAGCTAATGAAAAAAAAAATGCACATCCTTTTCTGGTTCCACAAAACAACGGAGAAGATCCCAACACTCTCCTGTTGACTCAAACAGAAGCTCTAGGACATCTATATACAGTGGGGAAAAATAATTATTTGATCCCCTGCAGATTTTGTAAGTTTGCCCACTTACAAAGAAATGAAGGGTCTATCATTTTTATCATAAGTGTATTTTAAATGATAGAGACAGAATATCAACCAAAAAAACAGAAAAACTTGATAAAAATACTATAAATTGAGTTGCAGTTCAGTGAGAAAAATTAATTTGATCCCCTACAAACCAACAATAATTCTGCTTCCGACAGATGGTAAACAGTTTAGTTTGAGAGGTTAGTATGCGACCGGTCTAAACTATGTGCATTTTCACCAATGCCAGGAGCCTGGCGGACAAGATGGGCTAACTAGAGATACTTTTGTACAAGAAAGATTTGGATTGTGTGAGAATTTCAGAGACCTGGTTCAACAGCTCTCATGATTGGCTGGCAACCCTTCAAGGGTATACCCTTTATTGCAGAAATAGAGAGAGTAAAAAAGGGGGAGGGGTATGCCTATATATCAAGAATAATGTACAAGTGAATGTGAGAGATGACATCACTAAGGTAGCTAGGGAGGAGATGGAATCCTTATGGGTAGAGCTCCAAAGGGATGAAGCTAAGGGGAAAATATTAATGGGAGTATGCTATAGGCCCTCTAACCTGGAGGAGGGGGAGATGGATCTCCTATCACAAGTTGGATTAGCAGCAAGGATGGGAAGTTTTATCATAATAAGGGATTTTAATTATCCAGACATAGACTGGGCGGAGGGAACCATGCATTCGTCTAAGGCTCGCCAGTTCCTAAATGTCTTGCAGGACAATTTCATGGTTCAGATGGTATACGCATCAACTAGAAATATAGGGTTACTGGATTTACTGATTACCAACAATGCAGACCTGATCATGGATGTGGAAATACAGGGCAATTTAGGAAACAGCGATTACAGGTCAATTGGATTCAGTATAAATCACACAAATAGGAAACATAAAGGGAATACAAGGACACTGAATTTCAAAAGAGCCAACTTCTCTAAACTACGAATCTTGTTAGAAGGCATGAATTGGGATAAAATCTTAGGAACAAAAAACACGGAGAAGAGATGGGTTTGCTTTAAGAGCATATTAAATAAGGTCATTAGCCAATGTATCCCATTGGGTAATAAATTTAAAAGAGCGAACAAAAGTCCTTGATGGCTTAACTCCAATGTAAAAATGCATATAAAAGCAAAGGAGAAGGCCTTCAAAAAATACAAGGTTGAGGGATCATCATCAGCATTCAGACTTTATAAAGAATGCAATAAGAAATGTAAGAGTGCAATTAGGGCGGCTAAGATAGAACACAAAAGACACATAGCAAAGGAAAGCGAAAAAAATTCCAAGAAATTCGTATATAAACAGTAAAAAAGGAGAACAGACCATATTGGCCCCATAAAAAATAAGGAAGGACATCTGGTTACAAAGGATGGTGAGATGGCGAAGGTATTGAATTTATTCTTCTCCTCAGTCTTCACAAGGGAATCGGGGGGCTTCAGTAACCAAAACTGCAGTGTTTATCCTTATGACACATCATAGGAAGCACCTCCATGGTTAACAGTGGACAGAATTAAAATTAACTTAGGAAACTTAAGATTAATAAATCACCGGGACCAGATGGCTTGCATCCGAGGGTACTTAGGGAACTCAGTCAAGTAATTGCCAGACCATTGTTCCTAATTTTTACTGACAGTCTACTGACTGCAATGGTACCAGGTGATTGGAAAAGCCAATGTAGCACCGATATTTAAAAACGGCCCAAAATACATTTCTGGGAATTACAGACCAGTTAGCCTAAGATCAATAGTATGCAAGCTCTTGGAGGGGGTGATAATATATACCAGATTTTAGTAACGAGAATGGTATCATTAGCAGTAATCAGCATGGTTTCATGAAGAATCGTTCTTGCCAAATCAATCTATTAACCTTCTATGAGGAGGTGAGTTGCCATCTAGATAAAGGAAAGCCCGTAGATGTGGTGTATCTGGATTTTTCAAAAGCATTTGACACAGTTCCCCATAAACGTTTACTGTACAAAATAAGGTCCTTTGGCATGGACCATAGGGTGAGTACATGGATTGAAAACTGGCTACAAGGGCGAGTTCAGAGGGTGGTGATAAATGGGGAGTACTCGGATGGTCAGAGGTGGGTAGTGGGGTCCCCCAGGGTTCTGTACTGGGACCAATCCTATTTATTTTGTTCATAAACGACCTGGAGGATGGAGTAAATAGTTCAATCTCTGTATTTACAGACGATACTAAGCTAAGCAGGGCAATAACTTCTCCGTAGGATGTGGAAACCTTTCAAAAATATCTGAACAAATTAATGGGATGGGCAACTACATGGCAAATGAAGTTTAATGTAGAAAAATGTAAAATAATGCATTTGGGTGGCAAAAATATGAAGGCAATCTATACACTGGGGGGAGAACCTCTGGGGAATCTAGGATGGAAAAGGATCACGGTGTCCTAGTAGATGATAGGCTCAGCAATGCCAATGCCAAGCTGCTGCTAACAAAGCCAACATAATATTGGCATGCATTAAAAAGGGGATCAACTCCAGAGATAAAACGATAATTCTCCAGCTCTACAAGCCTCTGGTCTGGCCGCACCTGGAGTATGCTGTCCAGTTCTGGGCACCAGTCCTCAGGAAGGATGTATTGGAAATGGAGCGAGTACAAAGAAGGGCAACTAAGCTAATAAAGGGGCTGGAGGATATTAGTTATGAGGAAAGGTTGCGAGCACTGAACTTATTCTATCCCACAGGCGGTGGTCTCAGCGGGGAGCATCAATAGTTTCAAAAAAACTATTAGATAAGCACCTGAATGACCGCAACACACAGGGATATACAATGTAATACTGACATATAATCACACACATAGGTTGGACTTGATGAGCTTGTGTCTTTTTTCAACCTCACCTACTATGTAACTATGTAGTCCTGTCAATTTAAGAAGGTGCTCCTAATGACAACTTTTATGTGTATAAAAGATACCTGTTCACAGAATCTTTCTTCCATTCAAACCTAACCATCATGGGCAAAACCAAAGAGCTGTCAAAGGATGTCAGGGGCAAGATTGTAGACCTGCACAAGGCTGGAATTGGCTACAATGCCATTAGCAAGAAGCTTGGTGAGAAGGAGACAACTGTTGGAGTGATTATTCGCAAGTGGAAGAAATACAAAATAACCATCAATTGCCCTCGGTCTGGAGCTCCATGCAAGGTTTTGCCTCATGGGGTAAGGATGATCATGAGAAAGTGAAGGAGAACTACACAGGAGGAGCTTGTAAATGATCTCAAGGCAGTTGGAACCACAGTCACCAAAAAAAACATTGGTAACACAATACACCACCATGGGTGGAAATCCGCAAGGTCCCCCTCCTCAAGAAGGCACATGTACAGGCCTGTCTGAAGTTTGCCAATGAACATCTAGATGATTCAGAGAAGGATTGGGAGAAAGTGCTGTGGTCAGATGAGACCAAAATTGAGCTGTTGGCATTAACTCGACTCACCGTGTTTGGGGGAAGAAAAATGCTGACTATGACCCTAAGAACCATTCCAGTCAAGCACAGAGGTGGAAACATTATGATCTGCTAAGGATAGAGGCAGACTTTGCCGCATTAAAGGTCCAATGGACGGGGCCATGTATTGTAAAATCTTGGATGAGAACCTTCTTCCTTCAGCCAGAACACTGAAGATGGGTCTTCGAGCATGACAATAACCCAAAACATACCACCAAGGCAACAATGGAGTGGCTCAAGCAGAAGCACATTAAGGTCATGGAGTGGCCTAGCCAGTCTTCAGACCTTAATCCTACAGAAAATTTATGGAGGGAGCTGAAACTTCAAGTTGTTAAGCGACAGCCAAGAAACCTTAAGGATTTAGAGAAGATCTGTAAAGAAGAGTGGACCAAAATCCCTCCTGAGATGTGTGCAAACCTGATAACCAACTACAAGAAATGTCTTACCTCTGTGCTTGCTAAAACAAGGGTTTCTCCTCCAAATAATAAGTCATGTTCTGCTTGGGGATCAAATGCTTATTTTACTCAATTTAAAACATTTGCATCGTGGGTTTTTTTTTGGTTGATATTTTGTCTCAATTATTTAAAATACACCTATGATAAACAATTATAGACACTTTATATCTTTGTAAGTGGGCAAACTTACAAAATATACATGGGATCAAATAATTATTTTCTCCACTGTAGAAGCTTAACCCAGTTGCAAAAGGTGTTACCAACACTAAAGCGTCAGAGCACCTCCCATATATAGCTGTCAAATGCCTTGGCGGTATCTAGAGACAGTAATGCTCTGTTCACTGAATTATCAACCGGGATTTGGATGTTTAACCGTTTCAGATCCACGCTATTTCCAAATGACGGCAACAGCGCAGACCAACATTGCTGGGACGACGTCTATTGACGTAGTCCCGTGCATGAGCGACCTGCACGCCCCCTATAGGGTGCGCGCGACGCGCTCGGTGATCAGCGAGTCTATGAGACTCGCCTGATCACAGATCAGAGTAAGGGGTCGGTCCAGACCCCTTACCACATGATCAGCTGTCAGCCAATGACAGCTGATCATGTAATGTAAACAGAGCCGGTAATCGGCTATTTTTTCTCCTCGCGCTGACAGCGCGAGGAGGAAAAAAAAGCCGATCACCGGCGGCCATGAGAGGGACATCAGTCCCGATCACGGCGATCATCTGCCCCCTGCCAGTGACACCTAGGAAAAGGGAACAGTGCCGCCTACCAGTGCCCACCAGCGTCACCGATCAGTGCCCACAGTGTCATCCATCAGTGCCCACAGTGCCACCCATCAGTGCCACCCATCAGCGCCCACAGTGTCACCCATCAGCGCCCACATCAGTGCCACAACAACAGTGCTGCACATCAGTGCCACCTATCAGTGCCCATCAGTGCCACCTATCCGTGCCACTCATCCGTGCCACCCATCAGTGCCACCCATCAGCGCCCATCAGTGGCCATCAGTGCCGCCTTATCTGTGCCCATCAGTACCGCCTTATCTGTCCCCATCAGTGCTGCCTTAACTGTGCCTATCAGTGCCGCCTTAACTGTGCCTATCAGTGCCACCTTAACTGTGCCTATCCGTGCCCATCAGTGCGGCCTATCAGTGCCCACCAGTGCCGCCTCATCAGCGCATATCAATGAAGGAGAAAAATTACCTGTTTGCAAAATTTTATAACAAACTATGAAACATGATTTTTTTTTTTTTTTTTCAAAATTTTCCATTTTTTTGTTTGTTTAGCAAAAAATAAAAATCCCAGCTGTGATCAAATACCACCAAAAGAAAGCTCTATTTGTGGGAAAAAAATGATAAAAATGTCATTTGGGTACAATGTTGTATGACCGCGCAATTGTCATTCAAAGTGCGACAGCGCTGAAAGCTGAAAATTGGTCTGGGCAGGAGGGGGGTTTAAGTGCCCAGTAAGCAAGTGGTTAAAAAAGTAAGTCTTATATTCAGGTCAGTTGAAGAATTTGGCATAAATCTGGTTTGATCTGGATGAATAATAGATGTTATGATTTTATTCAGCCTATTGGCTAAACTAGACCAGTCCGGTTGAAAAGTCTGACCGTGTGTACGCCCCATTACTCCTTTTTCAGAATGTACAGTCAGGTCCATAAATATTGGGACATCGACACAATTCTAATCTTTTTGGCTCTATACACCACCACAATGGATTTGAAATGAAACAAACAAGATGTCCTTTAACTGCAGACTTTCAGCTTTAATTTGAGGGTATTTACATCCAATCTAATAACAAAAAAGGTCATCTGCTTGCTTTATCTGCTTGCTTATGTAGGTGCATTACTTTTTATTACCTAATAAACTTGAAGGTTTTACACTATGGAGCACTTATATCTTTCCATGCCATGCACAGCCCATATGAGGGTCGTTGGGCGTTTCTGGAGATCGTACTATCACCCCTAACACATCAAGGATAGTTGATGCACCTGATATGCTCTGGAGGGCTTTTCTATATACAGGTTAGCAGTAACCCCTTACATTCTGGTGGTGGATTTCTACACTAGCTCTTAATTCAACTGTGAAGATTGCACCATTTATGGATGGACACTAATTATTATTTTAGTTCACGGGTGTAACTGCTGTATGGGCCCTTTGGACACTATTTTATCTGGCCCATTATTTTTGATATGTCATCATTTTTTGGATAATTTCACACACCTATAATACACAAACTTTGTATATGTTTGTCACTTTTATTTTTCAATTGTTTGTTGTTCACTATATGGTCATACAAATTTGGATATATGACCTTTTTTGTTATTATATTGGTGTATGAGAGCACTTTCAATTTATGTTGTGCAGGAAAATTGCTGCTGGTATTGCTTACATGGTATTTCACTTAACCAGTGGGATTGGGTATATTTGTTTCATTTTTTATTGACCTTAGTGCAGTTTTTTTCTTTTTTTTTGTATTTACATCCAAATCAGGTGAATGGTGTAGGAATTACAATAGTTTGTATATGTGCCTCCCACTTTTTAAGGGGCCAAAAGTAATGGGACAGATTAACAATCATCCATCAAACTTTCACTTTTTAATACTTGGTTGCAGATCCTTTGCAATCAATTACAGCCTGAAGTCTGGAACGCATAGACATCACCAGACGCTGGGTTTCATCCCTGATGATGCTCTGCCAGGCCTCTACTGCAACTATCTTCAGTTCCTACTTGTTCTTGGGGTATTTTCCCTTCAGTTTTGTCTTCAGCAAGTGAAATGCATGCTCAATCGGATTCAGGTCAGGTGATTGACTTGGCCATTGCATAACATTCCACTTCTTTCCCTTAAAAAACTCTTTGTTTGCTTTCGCAGTATGCTTCGGGTCATTGTCCATCTGCACTGTGAAGCGCCATCCAATGAGTTCTGAAGCATTTTTCTGAATATGAGCAGATAATATTGCCCGAAAAACTTCAGAATTCACCCTGCTGCTTTTGTCAGCAGTCACATCATCAATAAATACAAGAGAACTGGTTCCATTGGCAGCCATACACGCCCACGCCATGACACTACCACCACCATGCTTCACTGATGAGGTGGTATGCTTTGGATCATGAGCAGTTCCTTTCCTTCTCCATACTCTTCTCTTCCCATCACTCTGGTACAAGTTGATCTTGGTCTCATCTGTCCATAGGATGTTGTTCCAGAACTGTGAAAGCTTTTTTAGATGTTGTTTGGCAAACTCTAATCTGGCCTTCCTGTTTTTGAGGCTCACCAATGGTTTACATCTTGTGGTGAACCCTCTGTATTCACTCTGGTGAAGTCTTATCTTGATTGTTGACTTTGACACACATACACCTACCTCCTGGAGAGTGTTCTTGATCTGGCCAACTGTTGTGAATGGTGTTTTCTTCACCAGGGAAAGAATTCTTTGGTCATCCACCACAGTTGTTTTCCGTGGTCTTCCGGGTCTTTTGGTGTTGCTGAGCTCACCGGTGCGTTCTTTCTTTTTAAGGATGTTCCAAACAGTTGATTTTGCCACACCTAATGTTTTTGCTATCTCTCTGATGGGTTTGTTTTGGTTTTTCAGCCTAATGATGGCTTGCTTCACTGATAGTGACAGCTCTTTGGATCTCATATTGAGAGTTGACAGCAACAGATTCCAATGCAAATAGCACACTTGCAATGAACTCTGGACCTTTCATCTGCTCCTTGTAAATGGGATAATGAGGGAATAACACACACCTGGCCATGGAACAGCTCAGTAGCCAATTGTCCCATTACTTTTGGTCCCTTAAAAAGTGGGAGGCACATATACAAACTGTTGTAATTCCTACACCGTTCACCTGATTTGGATGTAAATACCCTCAAATTAAAGCTGAAAGTCTGCAGTTAAAGCACATCTTGTTTGTTTCATTTCAAATCCATTGTGGTGGTGTATAGAGCCAAAAAGATTAGAATTGTGTCAATGTCCCAATATTTATGGACCTGACTGTATCTATACCTTCTCCTATAAATGCCTCTGAGGAAGGGATATTTTTCCTGAAACATGTCAGGCTAATGGATGAAATCTATGTTCATCTTTGAAAATGTGTAAATAATGTATTGTGTGTAAACTTGTTGTCATGTTTTTATACATGCTTTTTAACTATCTTTTCTAATAAATGATATTTTATGATACATAATTTTTCTTTTTGTTCGCCCTTAAAGTCCCTTTGAACCGGGGGGTACAAAATGGGTTCAAAGAGTTAATATTTTGTGTAGCCACCGCTAGTGGCTGAAAAAGGGTTAAAACGACCCGCAAAGCACCACAGCGGTTCGGCGGCGCTGCCCATTCATTTCAATGGGCAGGAGCGGTGGAGGAGCGGTGTATACACTGCTCTTTCACCGCTCCAAAGATGCTGCTTGCAGGAGTTTTCTTAATGTCCTGCCAGCGCATCGCCTCAGTGTGAAAGCACTCGGGCTTTCACAATGAGACTGCAGGGGATCCGTTTTTCAGGCGCTTTACGGGGACTATTTATACCCAAAAAGTGCCTGAAAAATGCCTCAGTGTGAAAGAGGGTTGCCACTGGAGTCCTCTTCCACTCCTCCATGATGACATCACGGAGCTTGTGGATGTTAGAGACCTTGACTGTTTTTCAGGCGCTTTACGGGCACTATTTTTACCCAAAAAGCGCCTGAAAAATGCCTCAGTGTGAAAGAGGGTTGCCACTGGAGTCCTCTTCCACTCCTCCATGATGACATCACGGAGCTTGTGGATGTTAGAGACCTTGAGCTCCTCCACCTCCCATTTGAGGATTCCCCACAGATGCTTAATAGGGTTTAGGTCTGGAGACATGCTTGGCCAGTCCATCACCTTTACCCTCGGCTTCTTTAGCAAGGCAGTGGTCTTCTGGAGGTGTGTTTGGGCTTGTTATCATGTTGGAATATTGCCCTGTGGCCCAGTCTCTGAAGGGAGGGGATCATGCTCTGCTTCAATATGTCACAGTACATGTTGGCATTCATGGTTCTCTCAATGAACTGTAGCTCCCCAGTGCCGGCAGCACTCATGCAGCCCCAGATCATGACACTCCCATCATCATACTTGACTGTAGGCAAGACACACTTGTCTTTGTACGACTCATGTTTTTTGCTGCAACACACACTTGACACCATCTGAACCAAATAAGTTTACCTTGGTCTCATCAGACTACAGGACATGGTTCCAGTAATCCATGTCCTTAGTCTGCTTGTCTTCAGCAAACTGTTTGCGGGCTTTCTTGTGCATTATCTTTATAAGAGGCTTCCTTCTGGGACGACAGCCATGCAGACCAATTTGATGCAGTGTGCGGCATATGGTCTGAGCACTGACAGGCTGACCCCCCGCCCCTTCAACCCCAGAGCAATGCTGGCAGCACTCATATGTCTATTTCCCAAAGACAACCTCTGGATATGATGCTGAGCACGTGCACGCAACTTCTTTGGTCGACCATGGCGAGACCTGTTCTTATTGGAACCTGTCCTGCTGAACCGCTGTATGGTTTTGCCCATCGTGCTGCAGCTCAGTTTCAGGGTCTTGGCAATCTTCTTATAGCCTAAGCCATCTTTATGTAGAGCAACAATTCTTTTTTTCAGATCCTCAGAGAGTTATTTGCCATGAGGTGCTATGTTGAACTTCCAGTGACCAGTATGAGAGAGTGAGAGCGATAACACCAACTTTAACACACCTGCTCGCCATTCACACCTGAGACCTTGTAACACTAACGAGTCACATGACACCAAGGAGGGAAAATGGCTAATTGGGCCCAATTTGGACATTTTCACTTAGGGGTGTACTCACTTTTGTTGCTAGTGGTTTAGACATTAATGGCTGTGTGTTGAGTTATTTTGAGGGGACATCAAATTTATACTGTTATACAAGCTGTACACTCACTACTTTACATTGTAGCAAAGTGTCATTTCTTCAGTGTTGCCACATGAAAATATATAATAAAATATTTACAAAAATGTGAGGGGTGTATTAACTTTTGTGAGATACTGTATATATATATATATATATATATATATATATATATATATATATATATGTTTATTTATTTATTTATTTATTTATTTTAAGTGATCGCGATCCCCCCCCTTTTCCTCACTATTCAATCACGACCTTCCTGGTAGGTATCACCAGGTTAGTCTTCCCATCTTTTGGTTGAGAACTTTTGTCCCACAGCATACCCCATTTGTCACTTCACCTGCCATTTCTATCTACATGCATTTGGTGGCTTACACTGTTCATGTCACCTCTGCTTTTTGACTGAGTGCCTTCCCTCCTGGAGTTTGTGTTTTCCCCTATTTCCATGGTTACTATCAGCCCACCTCCATGAGACAGCTGGGACATCTTAGGGACTGATCCGATCCCTTATATTCCCCCCCCACAACTCCTGAAGAGGGACAGTATGGACCATTGGGTAATTTCCCCTGTGTCTGCTGTGTTTGCCCCCCTGTTTGTGAGGCTTATGCTATAAAATTATTTCACTCAATTATTCAGTTATTGACCATGTATAGTTCCAAATTGAATATTTTGTCTGAATTGTAAGTATTCTTGCACTTTGCTTGTCAAAACAATTGTGTGGGTTGTTTTCCTTTGTCCTCTAACAACCTGATCTCTGCTTTTGGATATTTAGATATATTTCTCTTGAGTGAGTGTTATCTTGTGAAACGGGTAGAGATTCAATTTATAGAAATCTGTTCCCTGGATCACCAGTAGGGATGAGCCGAACACCCCCGGGTCGGTTCGCAGCAGAACTTGCGAACAGGCAAAAAATTTGTTCGAACACGCGAACACCGTTAAAGTCTATGGGACACAAACATGAATAATCAAAAGTGCTCATTTTAAAGGCTTATATGCAAGTTATTGTCATAAAAAGTG
Organism: Aquarana catesbeiana; assembly: GCF_042186555.1. Lineage (NCBI taxonomy): Eukaryota > Metazoa > Chordata > Amphibia > Anura > Ranidae > Aquarana > Aquarana catesbeiana. The sequence goes on along the minus strand of NC_133326.1, from coordinate 446,029,175 downwards.
TTTGGGGACCTGGGTCCTGCCCCAGGCGACATGTATCAATGCAAAAAGAATTTTTAAAAACGGATGTTTTTCGGGAGCAGTGATTTTAATAATGCTTAAAGTGAAACAATAAAAGTGTAATGTTCCTTTAAATTTCGTACCTGGGGGTGTCCATAGTATGCTTGTAAAGGGGCGCATGTTTCCCGTGCTTAGAACAATCTGACAGCACAATGACATTTCAAAGGAAAAAAAGTCATTTAAAACTACCTGCGGCTATTAATGAATTGTCGGTCCGACAATACACATAAAAGTTCATTGATAAAAACTGCATGGGATTTCCCCACAGTGGAACCCCGAACCAAAATAAAAAAAATGCGTGGGGTCCCCCTAAATTCCATACCAGGCCCTTCAGGTCTGTTATGGATATTAAGGGGAACCCCACGCCAAATTAAAAAAAAAATGATGTGGGGTCCCCCTAAATTCCATACCAGACCCGAAGAAGGGTCTGGTATGGATATTAAGGGGAACCCCGCACCGAAATAAAAAAATGGCATGGGGTCCCCCTCAAAATCCATAGCAGACCCTTCAGGTCTGCTATGGATTTTAGAGGGGAACCCCGTGCCAAAATTTAAAAAAAAATGGCGTGAGGTCCCCCCAAAAATCCATACCAGACCCTTATCCATGCACACAACCTGGCAGCCCACAGGAAAAGAGGGGGGATGAAAGAGCGCCCCCCCTCCTGAACCGTACCAGGCCACATGCCCTCAACATTGAGAGGGTGCTTTGAGGTAGCCCCCCAAAGCACCTTGTCCCCATGTTGATGGGGAGAAGGGCCTCATCCCCACATCCCTTGGCCAGTGGTTGTGCAGGTCTGTGGACGGGGGGCTTATCGGAATCTGGAAGCCCCCTTTAACAAGGGGACCCCCAGATCCTGCCCCCCCCCGTGTGAATTGGTAATGGGGTACAAAGGTACCCCTACCATTTCACAAAAAAAGTGTCAAAAAGGTTAAAAAACACAAGAGACGGTTTTTGACAAGTCCTTTATTAATTTCTTCTGGTGTTCTTTCGGTGTTCTTCTTCTTCCTCCATCTTCTTCTTCATCTTCTTCTTCGTCCGCTCTTCTCGTCCCTTATCTTCCTCCAGGTTTTTGACAAGTCCTTTATTAATTTCTTGTTCTTTCGGCTTCTTCTTCCATCTTCTTACTTCTGGTGTTCTTCTTCTTCCTCCATCTTCTTTGATCGCTCTTCTCGTCCCGCATCTTCCTCTAGGCTTCTTCTCCGCTCCGTCCGCACGATCCGCCTCAGTGGGAGTCTTCAGCCCCGTCCCCCTCTGACAACACGGGGAAAGCCTCAGGGAAGTCCCGTGAATTCCCCGTGCGTCAGAGGAGGGCGGGGTCACCAGGTGGCCCCACCCTCCATTATATAAGAAGTGTCAGGAGAAGCGAAGCGTCACACGGCTGAAGACTCCCACTGAGGCGGATCGTGTGGACGGAGCGGAGAAGAAGCCTGGAGGAAGATGCGGGACGAGAAGAGCGGACGAAGAAGAAGATGAAGAAGAAGATGGAGGAAGAAGAAGAACACCGAAATAACACCAGAAGAAATTAATAAAGGACTTGTCAAAAACCGTCTCTTGTGTTTTTTAACCTTTTTGACACTTTTTTGTGAAATGGTAGGGGTACATTTGTACCCCATTACCAATTCACACGGGGGGGCCGGGATCTGGGGGTCCCCTTGTTAAAGGGGGCTTCCAGATTCTGATAAGCCCCCTGCCCGCAGACCCCCGCAACCACCGGCCAAGGGTTGTGGAGATGAGGCCCTTCTCCCCATCAACATGGGGACAAGGTGTTTTGAGGGGCTACCTCAAAACATCCTCCCAGTGTTGAGGGCATGTGGCCTGGTACGGTTCAGGGGGGACGCTCTCTCGTCCCCCCTCTTTTCCTGCGGCCTGCCAGGTTGCGTGCTCAGATAAGGGTCTGGTATGGATTTTTGGGGGGACCCCACGCAATTTTTTTCTAAATTTTGGTGTGGGGTTCCCCTTAAAATCCAATGACGGGAAGCCCGGAACTCTCCCAAATCAGAGAGGGACAGTTTTCTTCTTTTTAACTTTCAAATCTTTTCTCATGAGGCGGTGTTTTAAACAAACATTATATATGATTCAGCAAAGCAATACACACAGGGAAATTTAACAAATACATTTTAAGGTGCTGGAACGCAAAATTAGGATGCAATAGTGAGGCTTGGAATGCAGGCGGGTCCGCCATATTGGTTGAACCCGGAAGTGCATGATTGAAGTCGGTACGAGCTGGATTCTCATCATGGGGGTCACAGTATCTTTATTAGGGAGCACGGCAGCAGTGGATGAGCACCCCAAACGAAGTCTACTGAGACGAAACGCGTCGGTAGACTCCACTGCCGCCACAATTTTACACTAACCGTTTTTTTACTGCATAAAATGTAAATGTTTTACTTTTTATCAATAAATGTGTTTTATATATGGAATTATGCTATGTGGCCCCCTTTTTATTTTGTATGGGCCACTTTCCTGAGATGGGCAACTACCTATCAGAAGAGGCTCCCTTAAAGTCTTGATGCCTCTGGAGTTCCATTGTCATTCACTTCAAAGGTCCTCCTTCATTGCCGGTTGGCAATACAAGCCCATCTGACTCATAGAGCATATGTTCCTATGAGTCCAACCCATCTGGTAAGCCTGCATTTCTTCTGGGTGGAGGTCCCATCACATTAGCTTTCCATATTGGTTACTCACGTGGTGAACAGGATCGTTTCATTCAAGTTTGGACTATGAATAATTATTGTACATAAGCGACACTTGAAGACCACCAGAGACTTTATTTTGTATTTTTAAGAGAAAAAAATTGTTTCTTTTTTCATCACATTCTGTGCATTTAACAATACACTTTTTTTGGTCATTTGGTATAATAGCGCTACACTTTTTTATACACCCCTTAAAATCCATACCAGACCTGAAGGGTCTGGTATGAATTTTGAGGGGGACCCCCACGCCATTTAAAATAAAAAATTGGCGTGGGGTTCCCCTTAATATCCATACCAGACCTGAAGGGCCTGGTATGGAATTTAGGGGGACCCCCAGGCCATTTTTTTAAAAAATCTTGGTTCGGGGTTCCCCTGTGGGGAAATCCCATGCCGTTTTTATCAATGAACTTTTATGTGTATTGTCGGACCGACAATTCATTATAGCCGCGAGTAGTTTTAAATGACTTTTTTTCCTTTGAAATGTCATTTTGCAGTCAGACTGTTCTAAACACGGGAAACATGCGCCCCTTTACAGGCATACTATAGACACCCCCCAGGTATGAAATTTAAAGGAATATTACACTTTTATTGTTTCACTTTAAGCATTATTAAAATCACTGCTCCCGAAAAAACGGCCTTTTTTAAAACTTCTTTTGCATTGATACATGTCCCCTGGGGCAGGACCCAGGTCCCCAAACACTTTTTATGACAATACCATGCATATAAGCCTTTAAAATAAGCACTTTTGATTTCTCCCATAGATTTTTAAAGGGTGTTCCGCAGCTTTCGAATTTGCTGCGAACACCCCAAATTGTTCGCTTTTTGGCGAACTGGCAAATAGCCGATGTTTGAGTCGAACATGAGTTTGACTCGAACTCGAAGCTCATCCCTAATCACCAGTTATGTCAGGATTCATGTTATTATGGTTACCTCATGTGCATCTATTTGGATAATGTATCTTAAGAGTTTTTAACCGCTTCCCGACCAGCCACCGCAGTTTTACTGCGGAAGAATGGCACGGGCAGGCAAATCACCGTCATGTTACGGTGGCCGAGACGATCGGATTTCGATCCAGAACCAATCAATCCCCAGGCCAATGATATCTGGCCTGGACCTGGTGATTGCTCCTGGCGAATGAGATCCTTCCCCTGCATGTGTAAGTGTAAACACTGCAGGGGAAGTGATGTCATCTCTCCTCATGGAAGTCTTTTTGTTCCAGAGAGAGGAGAGATAACATCTACCCGTGAGTTGCACCAACACTATACTGACATCAGAACACATAGGCACATATTTCACCTTCCGGTCACCCCCCCAGTTAAACCCCTTCACCCCCTGTCACTGTGTCACCCAGTGCAGTGTTCATTTTTTTTTTATCGCTGTAATGGTGTCATTAGTAACACTAATCAGCGTTAGGGTAATTAGTATTAGGCCCAGATAGGTTTAGGGACCCCCCTAATAAAGGTTTACCCCTTGATCACCCCCTGTCACCAGTGATCACTGTATAAATGTCTCAAATGACACTGGTTAGCTACAGTAGATATTTTTTATAGCATCAGGGCACCCGTCATATATTACCCAATAAAGGTTTAACCCCCTGATCGCCCGGCGGGTGACATCAGTTAGGTTTTAGCGTCAGTCAGGGTCTGCATCGCCCCAGGCAGCATCAGATTAGTTCCAGTAGTGCTAACACCCACGCACACACCATACACCTCCCTTAGTAGTATAGTGCCTGAACGGATCAATATCTGATCTTATCAGAACTATATTAGTGTCCTCAGCAGTTTAGGGTTCCCAAAAAAGCAGCATTACCAGGATCAGCCCAGATACCTGCTAGCACCTGCGTTTACCCCCTCTGCCCAGCCCAGCCCAGCCCACCCAAGTGCAGTATCAATTGATCACTGTCGCTTACAAAAACACAACACACATAACTGTAGAACAAAAATAGCTGCGCTCTATATCTAAACCCTTAACATAAATATTAACTCAAAAAATGTTAATCAAAACAGTGACTGTTGTGAAATAAAAAATACAAATAAATGTATATAAAAAACAAAAAATCACATGAATTCCAAATACAGTCTTTATCCAATTGATGTAGATATCGACTTGTGTTCAATTCCAAAGAAACGTGACTTTTCTTGCAAAACAAATGTGACTTTCTTTGTAAATCCACCGTTTCGTCACAGGTTTGAAGTCATCATGGGGACGTCAATCCTGTGACGAAACGCATCGGAAGGAGTGGTGTACTGACGTCACCGCGCGCTACGTCCCGCTATCGGCAAGCACGGACATGTGTACTGTAGCCGGCCGGCCGCAACATTACTTTTTAATCTATGCTGTTTTTGCCTATTCAGCGTTTGTACCTTTTTATAATTTTAAATAAACACCCAGCGAGTTTTACCTATGGCTATCCATCATTAATTTTTTCAGAGCCACACCTGATCCACCAATCACTGAGCCGCACACAAGTTCACATCGGTGGTTCGGGTCTTCTGTTGTTTGGTCCGGGAGATTCTTCCACAGACACAACAATCGGATGTGACTGGAACCCCATTGAGGAAAAGGCCCTGGCTGGGTGTTAGCCACAGACATTTTACGTCTGTCAGCTGGTAAGCGCACAATCTACACGGTAATGGGTTTACAAAGAAAGTCACATTTGTTTTGCAAGAAAAGTCACGTTTCTTTGGAATTGAACACGTCGATATCTACATCAATTGGATAAAGACTGTATTTGGAATTCCTGTGATTTTTGTTTTTTATATACATTTATTTGTATTTTTTATTTCACAACATTCATTGTTTTGATTACCATTTTTTGAGTTAATATTTATGTTAAGGGTTAGATATAGAGCGCAGCTATTTTTGTTCTACATTTGCATTTGTGTGATCCCACTTTGTGTTGCAGCTTTCTGTTAGATATTTTCCAGCGCAGTTTTTTTCCTTACCACAAAACACATAACTGCAGCGTTCGCAGAGTCAGGCCTGATCCCTGCGAACGCTAACAGTTTTTTTGGTAGCGTTTGAATCAGTCACTGACAGCCAGGTGCTTTTTTTCCTGTGAGTCTCACTAGTGTACCAGTAAATTTAGAGACCAAAATGTTAATCGAAGGTACACTAGTGAAGAGGCCTACACGTTTCTGAGCATGACAAATAGTGAAGAGGAAGTCACTCATCTGTCAGATTCAGGCTCAGAACACGAACCAGTAGACAGCAGCAGCACCCTGACAGATAGCTCTGACAACAGAGTTGTGGTCCCTGCTAAGGTCAGGCATACCAGACCCCATTCTTCTGCTGTTGTTGAGGTGCAAGAACCGCATGGCTCTCGTATGGAGCTGAGAGCCAGTACTAGTGCCACTCATCCTTCGGGTGAACTGGCAAGCACCAGCGGCCTAGTACATCCTGGTAGTACATCCAACACTTCAGTATCACGTGGTGATGTGGTGAGTCCCATAAGTGCAGTTCAAGCTGGTGAGGTGGCTAGTACGAGTAGAGTCCCGCAGCCACCAAGAAGACAAAGACAGGCCCGTTGAGCCCATAGTGCCCTTTCTGCTGCATTTGCCAATCCTAATTGGGAGCCCACCACTTCTGCAGCACCCGTACTTCCCCCATTCACTGGCCAACCCGGAATTCAGGGGGAAAAAGTTGATTTTATGTCACTTGATTTTTATTTGCGTTTTTTCACGAAAGATCTCTATAGATCTATTGTAGACCAAAGCAATTTATATGCAGGTCAATTCATCGCCGCTAATCCCGAGATGACCCTTGCCAGAGATTGGAAACCTATTACAGTTTCCGAATTTAAGACCTTCCTGGGCCTATCCCTCCTCATGGGCATAACTAAAAAGATTTTGGTCCACTGACCCAATTCATCATATGCCCATGTTTTCTGCCTCTATGACCAGGACACGATACGAGCAGATCTTGCGGTTCATGCACTTCAATGATAATGAACTCTTTCGTCCTCGGGGTGACCCTGGATTTACAAAATTTGGCCCTTCGTAAACCACTTCAACCAACAGTTTGCAGCCTTTGTTTACTCCCCATCAAGTTGTTTGTGTTGATGAGTCCATGATTAAGTTTTCTGGCCGCTTATCATTCAAGCAGTATCTTCCCAGCAAGCGTCCCAGATATGGGGTCAAGATGTATAAGCCCTGTGACAGGGCCACAGGCTATACATATAGTTTTATGGTTTACGAAGGAAGAGATAGTTACGTAGAGCCGGAGAACTGCCCAGACTACATAGGGAGCGCTGGTAAGATTGCGTGGGACTTATATGTGGACAATTATTACACGAGCGTGCCACTTTTTAGTCACATGTTTGATCACGGAATTGGCACATGTGGCACCGTGCGATCTAATCACTGGGGCTTACCCCACCGGCTTGTGGGTTCCCGTCTTAGGCTGTGGGAGAGAGCCTGCTTAAAGTGTAATAATTTGCTCTCTGTGAAGTGGAGGGATAATAAGAATGTTTTCGTTCTGTCCTCCCTTCATGCAGACACGACGGTCCAAATTCCTACCGCGACTGGTGTTGTGGGGAAACCCCTCTGTGTCCACGAATATAACCTTAATATGGGAGGGGTGGACCTCAACGACCAGTTGTTGGCACTGTACCTAATTGCCTGTAAGGCCAGATGCTGGTACAAAAAGGAGTTTCTATAGTTATTTCAATTGGCTCTGCTGAATGCTTATGTGCTATACAAAGCTTCAGGACAAACTGGATCCTTCCTTAAATTCCAGAAAGAGATCATCACAGCCCTTCTGTTTCCACAAGGTGCTGTGGCCCAACTTCCCAATCCAAATGCAGTGAGCCGGCTGCATGAGAGGTATTTTCCGCATGTCCTTTCTGGTACCCCTACCCAAAGAAACCCCCAAAGAAGATGTTGTAACTGTAGAAAGCGTGGATATAGGTGTGACACCCGCTTTTATTGTCCCTCCTGTCCTGACCAACCTGGTCTTTGCATTGGTGACTAGTGGAGTATTAGCGTAGGGTACAGCATTGCACAGTCCTAGGCATGCTAACACAGGGTCTCAAAAGATGTGATGACCATCACATTTTGAGAGACCCTAATCTGGAACGTTTACAGTTTACAGTATATATAAAAGTGCAAAAAAAAAAAAAACTACACAAAAAAATAAAAAATAAAAAAGCCAAAAATAGTTGTGGTTTTATTTTTTTTTCTCTCTATTGTTCTCTCTCTTACACTCACTCTCTATTGTCTGCTCTATTGTTCCCTCTCTTTTGTTACTGTATTTTAGAACTGTAATGTTTTATTTTTACTATGTTTTATTGTATTTGCTTTGCAGGTATGGCAAGTCTTACTGTTATACTTTTATTGTTAACCATCATTTGCTTAGCAGGTACGCCATTCAGCTGCAGCACGGGTTTATTAATTCTGACAGCAACAGCAATTGCTTCCATGATACATAAAGCCATGACTCCAGCACTGTAAGAGGTGATTTCACCACCACAGTTAAAAATAAGAGCATATATGCCAAAGCAAGGGGGCAGGGGTGGAGGAGCAATTTGGAGAAGGATGTCTACTGGGGTCTACTCGCCTCTGTTCTTGGTTCGGAAAAAGTCAGGGACTTGGAGGCCGGTGATAGACCTCAGGAACCTCAACAGGTCCATCAAGAAGGAAGGATTTAGGATGGAGTCGCTGGAAGATTACTGGTGGCTACTGTCAGTGGACCTCAGGGATGCGTACTTTCACATACCCATGGCCCCGTTCTACCAGAGGTTTCTTCGGTTTGCAGTAGGACAACTTTACTATCAATTTGTATACCTGCCCTTTGGGCTGACCACGTCCCCCAGGGTATTCACGAAGATCTTGGTGGCCCTGGTGGCACACCTATGATTGCAGGATATCCATATACACCACTATTTGGATGATATTTTACTTCTAAGCCAAGAAAAGGACATGCTCCTGACACACTGGAAGATGACCTTGTTGACATTGGAGAGTTTTGGTGTGCTGGTAAATCAAGAAAAAAGTCACCTCGTGCCGACACAGGTAGGTGCAAAGATAGATACTCGGAGGGCATCAGTGGCATTACCCAGAGACAAGATGTCCTGTATCCTGAAGACAATGTTGGAAGCTCGAAAGAAGGCGTCCCTGCCAACAATAGACTGCATGCAACTACTCTGTATAATGATCTCAATGACTTCTATGGTCAAATGGGCTCAAAGGAATTTGCGCCTTTTTCCAAATGGGTCTCCTAGATCAACAGAGATGGGGGGATCTTGGTTGGAAAATCCAGATCACAGCTCAGATGAGGGTCAACTTGGACTGGTGGTCGAGGCAGCAGAATCTTCTCTGGTGCCACTCCTTATTCACAACAAGTAAAGCAAATAGTCCAGTCAGATACCAGAGGAACATGCTGGGGAGCCCTATACAAAGACCAATGGGCCCAAGGTCATTGGACTTTTTAGGCTGCCAATGTAGTTTCCAATATATTGGAGTTGAGGGCAGCCTTCCAGGCCCTCCTGGCGTTCAAGAGTCAGATTCAAGGAGAGACCATCCTTTTGATGCTAGACAATGTGACGGCAGTGGATTACATCCCTAGGCAGGGAGGCACTCGCAGTAGTGCTCTCCTGAGAGAGGTGACCCCGATCATAGATTGGGCTCAAACCAACTTACAGCTGCTAACTGCAGTGTATGTGCCCGGTCACCTGAACACTCAAGAAGACTACCTGTCCAGAGCGGACTTGGACAACAATGAGTGGGCACTGTCACCACAAATCTTTCGGAGCCTGGTGGCATGGGCTCTCCTTCCGGAGGTGGATCTGTTTGCCTCTCTGACCAATACCAAACTACCACAGTTCTTTGCCAAGTCCAATCACCCGCAAGCAACGGGGGTGGATGCTCTAACAGCAGAATGGCATTTCAGAACAGGCATATGCCTTCCCTCCAATCCCGGGGATTCTCCTCTTTTTGCGCAGGTTGTGGTAGGAGAAGGTGTCCATTCTGGTGGTAGTACCAGACCCGCCGAAGAGACCTTGGTATCCTCTGCTCCGTTCATTGAGCATCAGGAAACCATGCCCTCTACCAGTAACATTGGACCTGCTGAAGCAGGGGCCAATCTGCCACCCAACACCCAGAGAGCCTGAATTTGATGGCCTGGGTCTTGAGAGGCGAAGGCTAATCAGTCTGGGTTGCTCAGCCAGAGTTACGAGTACCCTAATTAAAGCCAGAAAAGACAGTACCAACAATGCCTATACCAGAACTTGGAACAAGTTTGTGGAATTTGCATACAGACATGACTTTTTGCCAGATTCGCCAAGGGTCTGCCACATCCTGGAGTATTCTCCAGGCGGGATTGGAACTAGGCCTCTCCCCAAGCACTTTGAAGGCCCACATGTCTGCTATCTTGGCTTTCACTGGTACCCAGTGGGCCGTGGATATGTTGGTAATCCAATTCTTCAGAGCGGCCATCAGCCTAAGACCGCCTAGGTCTCTAAGATTTCCAAAATGGGACTTGCCTCTAATCTTGGATTTCCTTTCATCATATGCCTTTGTTTCTCCTGTCTCTCTATGGCATTTCTCATTGAAGACCACCTTTCTCGTGGCAATAACTTCAGCCAGAAGGGTATCCGAGATAGCAGCATTGGGGTTTAAAGAACCCTTCCTCTCTTTCTTCCCGGATAGATTGGTGCTCAGACCAATGTTGGGATTCGTCCCAAAGGTAGACTCTAGTTTCCATATGACACAAGAAATCACGCTCCCAATGTTTCTCGCAGAAAACTCTCAGAATCCAAATCCACTTAATGTGGGGTCTTCAGTGAAAGCCTATATGGACTTAGAAAGTCGGACCATCTCTTCCTTATCCCGAATGGTGCTCAGAAGGGCCTGAGGGCTTCTGGTAGGGTGCTTGCCTCCTGGCTAGTCAGGACTATATTGTTGGCCTACAGAACGAAGGGTTTGCCTGTGCCTGAGGGGGTCACAGCGCATTCCACTAGGGGAGTCTCTACCTCATGGGCAGCGGCGGGACAAGTGTCCTTGGAGATGATCTGCAAGGCAACCACATGGACATCCATACATACCTTCATGGCACACTATTGCATAGAGCTGGCATCTCTGACTACTGTAGATTTTGGCAGTAGTGTTCTGGCTTCCGCCTCCAGTATAGATGAAAAAATGTTCTCAAACATTACCCTCCCACGTTTGGCTAGTTAATTCCCAGCTGTGCTGACATGGAGCCATCAGGAAAATGGAAAATTGGATTCAAATACTTACCATAATTTTCCTTTCCTGACGAGCTCCATGGCAGCACAATACCCGCCCAGTTAAGTAGTATGAGTTACGGAACGCTGAGGCCAAGGTGAGTGAAAAATGTATAGTTAAGTCCTGATTATGTAGGGGCTGGGCGGGGCCTAACCCAGCTGTGCTGCCATGGAGCTCATCAGGAAAGGAAAATTACGGTAAGTATTTGAATTCAATTTTCCGTTTTCCCTATCTATCTGCAAAAAAAAGCTGGAAACACTTTTCAAATTTTTTTTATTCTAGTTAGTAGTATTGAAACAATATTTCAATAGTGCACCATATAATACATAAATTGATAAAAAAAATGCTTCACATTAAGTTTTAGGAATGCCCTTGATTTGAAATCCTTTCATTTAAAACTTTATTTAACTTTCACATTTTAAGTTGGATGTAAGGTAAAAAAATAAAAATCAAGAGAAAATCTCACAAAAGCGCATTTAAAAAAAGTGGCTGAGTCATATAAGGTGATAAATTCCTGTTATATGTTTGGCTTTAAAGGAATGTTTGCATTGGTTGAGTTCTGTTTGTATTTAGGTTCACCCTGAATAAATTAGACTTTTTTTATGCACTGCAGGCCTAGAGCGTGGATTGTTAAGTCTTGCTCACACGAAGTAGGCATTTTTCCAAATCACTTTTAGTCATCATGATGTGACACAAGGCACATTCAAGTAGCAAATCTTACCACCCCAGACATTTAATCAAGCTTAAACTGGGAGACATTTTTTTTAATACCCAAACTAACACAAGGCTTTGTTTTGTTAAATCCTATATCTTTAACAACTAGCTATACTTTCAGCCTTGAGAAACATAAGTCACTTGATGGCTTATACTTAGAAAGCTCTACAAGAATCTTAAAATGCTAGAATGGACAATTATTACTTATGATTCAAAGCCTTTTTAGCAGTTGTGGAGCAGTATATGGTTCACCCCCTCTACTGACTGAAAAAATACCTTTAGCTTCAATCAATAGAAAAAAATGAACTGTATTTTCACTGTGCATGCACCTAATTTATCGCTGAAGTGAGCCAGAGGCACTTGTTGTAGCTAAATACTTAAAAATAGGAATAAAATGTTTGCAAGGTGCTGTTTTAATTCCAAATAAAATTATACTCGCTTGCCCCAGTGCCATTTCCAAATAGCTCCCAGGTTCAGTGGTCCTGGTGGTTCCCTGCTGGTGTTTTTGTTTAAGAAACCCATTGTGTGTCACAGCCATAAGCCAGCAGGTCACCTCCTAGGCCTGAAAAACAGCTAAAATTACTCTGAGCACACTACAGTGTACTGCAATACAATGCTTCTGCTTTATGCCTAAACAAATTCCATCAATGTCATCTGTGACATCATAAACCCTTCAAAGCCATCTATAGGCAGGGCCCAATGTATTTTCTCTACCCTCACTTCATCAGTAGCACTGCAATAGTGATCTATCACTTGTTAGTAGCAGAAAGCCATAGATAGCTAATATAGGTCATCTGTTGCTGCAAAGATGCATGTGACATTCTGGCCTAATCAGAGCCCTGTGAAATCAAATAGGTAAAAAAAAAAAATTACATAAACTTAAAATTACTCTCAACACTCAAGAATGCGCAACATCATTCAACACACTAACATTATGAAAATCTTGTCAATGCAAAGTCCATTTCTTATCTTAAAGTTACATGATGATTTTCACCGATTTTATATGCCTGTGTATATCACAATATCATCTAAAGAGGGAAAAGTGCTTCTAAATTAAAAAAAACTTTCTTTTAGAGTCTTTCTATTCACTAGTAAAAAATGGGAAAATGTTTAATGTTTTCCCATTAGTTTACCATCCTACTTGAAATAGATATCTGTTTTTGTGCAGCCCCCTATCCTCTACAGTCTTCCAAAACACATATTATACACAGATACTCTCAGGTCTGAAAAGCAGATGGGAGAATCTGAAATTGAACATTGCAGAGCTCACTAAGAAGAGAGCTCTGAGCCCTGATTGGGGTGAAAGGACAGGGAACATGCACAGCTGTGTCTGCCAATCACAGGCTGTGTGCTGGAGCTCTCTTCTCTGTCACCAATTATCTGTGGAGTTGGGAAAAACTGTCAGAAATGAATCATGCAGATAACAGAGAAACAAGGCAGCTGAAGCATTATGGCTTGCCTACTGAGTGCAGTGTGTCCTCAGCTCATAGGATATATATGCATAAAATATTAGTGTCGAGGTAGGACGTGCCCTTCTCAACTGATGTACAGGAGAATTCCACCACTGTACCTGCCCCAGGCAGCTGTTCAAGGCTCCCTTAGAACCACAAAAAATTGCCTTTTATCGCACCAATCCAGGGAACTCAAGCTCCTCTTTCCCTTATCAAAAGAAGTTTATTGAGTATACAATGTTATAAAGATACATAAAGTAAGTTTACAAGGATCTAGAAAGTAAGCTCATTGTTTTACAGTAGGGTTTCTATAGGTAAATATAATGAAATTTCAAATATTAAACATTGGGTTTACGTAAACCTAAATTAAAGATATATAACATTTCCTTAGTTACTTTTGTAGGTATTTAAATGATTTATACCTACTATACATATTGTTTACAAGTAGAGTGTATATAGGTCAAATAAATTCTGATAATGAGCTTTAATCGTAAGGTGGAGAAAAGGAAAGAAAAAGAAGAAAAAGGGTTGAAAGGTAGAGGTATGGTCCACAAGGTTGTCCCGCTCGTCAGTTTATTATTCTTTTTAGTTCTCTTTGAAGCCTTAGAATGGGTGTCTCTGTAAGTCATTTAATCTGTTACCATGGCAACAGGACAGAGTCATTGAAGTTTGACAGGAACTGTTGTTTTATCCAAGAATGCCAAAGTTTTTCAAATTTTGGAATTTGATTTTGATCGATGGCTACCATCTTAGCATGGGACATTGTATTATTCATTCTGTGAATTGTTTCTGCTAGTACCAATGTAGGAGATTTCCATGCCTTGGCCACTGTTTGTTTTGCAACCGTTATTAGTTGGATCATAAGTTTGAATTGAGAGAGTGTTAACCATTACGGTTTTAGATTAAGTAAAGTTAAATATGGATCTGGTTGTATTATTTTTTTAAATATTTTAGATGCAATCACGAAGACTTCCTTCCAGAAGGTTTGGATTACTGGGCACGTCCACCATATGTGTAAATATGTGCCTATTTCTGGGCATCCTCGAAAACAAAGAGCTGAGGTATTAGGTGAATATTTTGCCACTCTAGCGGGTACAAGGTACCAGCGAGTTAGGACTTTATAATTTGTCTCCAGTGCTAAGATGTTGGGTGAAGATGACTTAGATGTGAGCCATATGTTAGACCAGTCCGTGTCTTCTAAAGTTCATCCCAGGTCCTCCTCCCACCTCTGAACGTAAGAGGGTCTATTAAGATTTGCTACTCCATATAATTGATTATAAAGTGATGAAATTGTACCTTTAGCAAATGGATCTTTTGTACAGATTGATTCAAAAATGGATAATTGGGACAATGGTGTATCCCCCTTTAGGAATGGTGTATAGAAATTTTTGATTTGGAGATATCTAAATATCTCAGAGTTTGGTAGATCATATTTTTCTCTAAGCGATGGGAATGAAAGGAATGATTTAGATGCTATGAAGTCATTTAGTGTCTGAATGCCTGATGTTGTCCAAGCTTTAAAAGAATTTGGGTAGATCCATGCCGGATAAAAGGCCGGATTTCTGATAAAAGAAAGGAGAGGATTGTGTGGAGATTGTAACTGATATTTGGTTTTTAGTTTATCCCAGAGAGATAAGAAGTGTTTAGTTATGGGATTATGAATTTTAAAGCGGTCTTTAGGATCAAGCCATAATAAATTTGATATTAATAGTGGGTCATTTTCTGAAGCCTCTATAAATACCCATAATGGGATTTCCTGTTTTGCATGGTATTTGGACAGACTGGCCAAATGTGCTGCTCTGTAGTAGTTAGTAAAATTAGGGTATCCCAGGCCTCCTTTATTTTTGGGAAGATGTAGTGTGTGTATAGGTATACGTGGTTTAGAAGAGCCCCATATAAACGAAGTTGCTCTTTTTTGTACTATTCTCAAAAAATAGGAAGGAATTGGAATAGGGAGGACTCTGAATAGATAAAGCAATTTGGGTAGAATAGTCATTTTGATTGCATTAATCTTCCCTATCCAGGATAAAGGAAGTTGCGACCATTGTTTTATTAGATTTGTGATCTGTCTTAATACAGGAGGATAATTGGTTGAGAATAAGTCAGAATGAGATGCTGTTAAATGAATTCCAAGATATGGGATTGATTTTTCTGCCCATGTGAATGGGAGTGCAGCCCTAGCCGGGATCAATTCCATGTTTGTGAGTGAAATATTAAGCATTAGGCATTTCTTAGGATTAATCATAAGGCCGGATAGGGCTGCAAATCCATCAAGAGCTGGTATTAAGTTAGGACCAGAGACCTGTGGTGATGATAGAAAAAGTAATATATCGTCTGCAAATATACATAATTTGTGTGTAATACCTCCTACTTCAATGCCAGTTATAGTTTGGTTTGTTCTGATGTATTGGGCCATGGGTTCGAGTATAAGGGCAAATAATAAGGGAGATAATGGGCAACCCTGTCGGGTACCTCTTTCGATATTAAAGGCTTCAGATTTGTATCCAGCATATTTTATATAGGCTTTGGGTTTATTATATAATGCTTTGATCCATGTTAAAAAGTGGGGTCCAAAACCCCATTTTTGTAATCAATATTGCATATATTGCCAGGATACTGTGTCAAATGCCCTCTTAATATCAAGAGATAGAAAACATAAAGGGATTTTCAGTTTTTTAGCAATATGTGCCAATAACACTGCCCTGCGTATATTATCGCCTGCCTGTCTATTTGGCATGAAGCCTACTTGATCTCTATGTATTAATTTTCCTATAATGCTATTAAGGCGTTTTGCTATTATTTTTGCTAATAATTTAATATCGAGGTTTACCAGAGAGATAGGCCGATAATTCACACAGGAAGTATCATCAGAAAGGGGTTTTGGGATCATACAAACAATTGCCATTAGTGTTTCTTGCCGAAAATAATGTCCATCTAGAAGTTTGTTAAACGTTTCAGTGAGAATGGGAGAGAGTATTTCTGAGAATGTTTTATAGTATAAAGCCGAGTAGCCGTCTGGGCCTGGTCTTTTGTTAAGTTTTAGGTCTTTTATGGCGTTAGCAACTTCATCTATAGTTATAGGCTCATCCAAACTGCTTTTTTGATTCTGAGATAACTCAGGTAAAGTTTTTTTTTAGAAGAAGGATTCAGCCTCTGTAGGATTAAATTCATTGTTTGTCTTATATAAAGTTGCGAGATGTGAGTGAAATTTATGGCCAATTTAAATTGGATTACAAGTGTAAACATTTTTTGATAATTTCAAACGTATTGGTTTGAAAGATTTGTTAGTTGAATTTAATGCCCGAGCCAAATATGTACCTGGTTTGTTTGTATTCATGTGGAAATTGTGTTTGGAGCGTTTGAGGGATTTATCAACTGACTCAGTGAGAAATAGATCGTATTCCAATCTAGATTTTTCCAGATGAGATTTTGTACTCTGAGATGGATTATTTTGAAATGATATGTAGGCTGCATTAAAATTGAGTTCTAGTTTTTTTGCTAGATTTTTGCGTTCCCGTTTAAATAGTGCCATTTGTCTTTGTATTGTACCACGCAAGACATGCTTATGAGCTTCCCACAGTGTTATTGGGGAGATGTCTGTTGTATTATTAATTGATATGTATTCCTTTAAAGCTTGTTCAATGGCCATCTGATGTAGTGGGTGTTTGAGCATTATGTCCGGTAAGTACCACGTTGGGTCATGCGCTTTTGGTATGGCTGAGGCTATAGTAGTGTATACTGCATTATGGTCAGACCACGGAATCAGAATTATATCTGATGCAATAATTTCTGGTATCATTCCTATTGTTAGAAAAATATGATCTATTCTGGTGAAGGTTTGATGAGGGTGCGAGAAATAAGTGAATTTCTTTTTCATTGGGTTACTTTCTCTCCACGAATCTACCAGATTGTATTTGGAAAGAAGTTGAGAAAAAGGTAATCTAGAGGTTATTTTGGATGGTGTAAAAGGTGATTTATCTAGAAATGGGAGGAGGACCTGGTTCGAATCCCCACACATTATCACTGTTCCTATTTTGTGTGTATTAATCACTTGTAATATATGTGAGAGGAATGGTGTAGGTTGTTTGTTAGGAGCGTAGTAGGAAATCACCGTGATTGCTGTATCCATTATATAACCCCTGAGTATCAGGTATCTACCTTCTGGGTCTTTAATTTCTGATGATAAGGTGAATGGTGTGGATCGGTGAAATGCAATTAGAGTTCCCCTTTGCTTGGTACAGGCAGAAGCCGTGTAAATTTGTTGATAAAAAGGAGAAATATATTTTGGAGTAGAATCTTTGGTGAAGTGTGTTTCTTGGAGGCATACTATGTGAGCCTTCTTGTTATGGAAAGTACGGAAGGCTTTGGTCCTTTTTTGAGGGACATTTATTCCCTGAACATTCAGGGAAAGTATATTCAGTGGTGCCATGGCAATAGATCAAATAGTTTTGACTTACTTTTTGTTATGCAGAGCTGACTGTGCAGATCAACCTGTGTGGACTGAAGAGATGAATAGATAGAAAAGAAACCAGTGAATTCTGGAGTAAAGAGTAAACAAAAAACATATGAGATTAGATGATACATTGTATAAATTATTTTTTGCAAGTAATCACAATTTACCCGTGAAAGAGAATAAATATCTCTCTCAGGGGAATAAGTGCCTTCGTCACACTCCCACATAATATGGTTGGGAGAATGAGGAGGGCTAATGGGGGTACACGGATCTTCCGCTTACAGGAGAGAAGTGCTATGTCAAAAGACATCAAAATTATGTTTCATTAATTGGAGTGCAGAATATAGTTTTTGTTGAAATTATTTATTCCAGGGTGGTTGTATATGGTTAGTCTTGCCCTAGGCTAAATAATTCAGTTAGAAAGGTACTGTTAATAACTTTGGTATTGATGAAGATAGTTTGAATTATTTTGGGATTTTAACCCTTTTAGAGTAAACAATTACATATTTTATTCATATGCAACTGTTTAGATATGTTAACTCATAAAATTGAGGTTGTATTGCTTCAGATTAGAATAAACAAAAACATAATTCTAGGAACTAGTTAGGTAATAATATATTTGTTTTAAGAAAAGAAAGAAAAAGCTTCCATTACTTCTGGATTATTGAACATATTTGTCCTAAAAAGTAATAAATCTATTGTTATTACCTGATAATATATAACTGAACAAGAATTTCCTTATTTCACTTATATATTCTAAGGCTATATGAATCAGAAGTAATAAGAAATATAACTGGAATGTAACATGATCCCACACAGTCTGTGACTATCAGAATGCAGTTACATTCAGTTATAAATATAGTTTTTTTATAGAGAACCATCTCTTAGTATAATAAATGAAGAGATATCAGGAATTAGGATGTCAGTCCATTGAATCTTCTTGGTCCATGGATGATGTGGCATAACGGCCTCTTTTGTGAGAATGATGATTCCCATTTTGTTCTGAAATTTTCTGGGTGCTGCCTGAAGGTGAAGATGATGCCATTCTTCTGCGTGTGGGAGTGTTGCTGCTTGCGGGTTCTGTCAGATTTAATTTTAAAAGGGTTTGTTGTAGTTCATCTGCTGATCTGCTTCTGTAAATTGTACCTTGGTAGTTAAATCTGACTGAAAAGGGGAAGCCCCATTGATACATAATGTTGTGGCGTTGCAGTTCCATTAGTTGGGGTTTCATGGATCGTCTTTTTGTAATAGTAAGTTGGGATAGGTCAGCAAAAATTTGATAATTGTGTCCTTGAAAATTAAGTTCCTTTTTTTCTCTTGCAGCAATTAGTATTTGTTCTTTCGTTCTGTAATAATGAAATTTTGTGATTATATCACGTGGGGGTCCATCTTTCTTTTTGGCTGTGAGGGATCTGTGTACTCTGTCCAGTTCTAAACGTTCAATAGGGATATCTGGCTTTAGTTCTTGTAATAGAGCAGTAATAGTAGATTGCAGGTCTGTCACAGTTTCAGGTATTCCCCTTATGCTCAAGTTTGAAGGTCTGGCTCTATTTTCGTAATCTTCGAGCTTAGTTTGAAGTATTAAATTCTCTTTTTTTAATTGTTCCAATTCTGTTATATTTTCTTGGGTTGTAATTTCAATTTCATCCATTTTTATTTCTAGGGCTGTGGTGCGGTTTCCTAGCTCTCTTATTTCTTTGGTTAGGCTTTTTGTTATTTGGTCTGAGGTTTGTTTTAAAGCCTTATGAAGCATCTTTTCAAATTGTAAAAATATTACTGGGGATGCTGAGGAGGCTTGTGGAGAAGTTTGTGAGAGGATTTGTTCTGTATCTGACTCAAATGGAGAGTCTTGACATTTTCTGTCTGTGAGAGCGCCCTGATGCTGTATCTTGTGAGGTGACTGGAGCTGCTTCAGCTGCAGTGAGTGCCTGTGAGCTCTTTGTGAGGTGATTTTTATTTCTGCCACGGTTTCCTCCCAGTACCATATTTCCTGCCCAAACTTTCACAGTTTATTCCCAGGGGCAAAAAGGTTCAAATGGATACCTTTTGAGCCTGCAGGCTCCGCTTTGTCCTTCTCTTCTCTCCTCAGCGGTGTGGAGCTCTAACAATGCATGTCTGCTCCGCTAGGCTCCGCCTCCAGCCCCCCCAAGCTCCTCTTTCCAATATAGCTGATTAAGCCATTAACACCATCTGTTTGCAATCATGTAGTGGTAAAGAAGATGTCCTAGAATGTAAATCACGCAGTGGCTGATCGAAACGGACTGCTCCTGTTTGCTATACACAGCTAGCCCACTGCATGTCTGTCAAGGACATGCTAGACCACAGAAAACCCTTGTGTTTCTTCCCTTTTGGACTTCCTCGGAGGGAGTATGACCTTAATTTAATCACTGATTGCTGCATCTAAATATACCTACTCCTACCTCATATACACCTCCTCATCTACATTAAATTCCACCCTTCCTGCTGCATTCCATATTTGAAACCAAAGTGTAGTGTGTGGGGGTAGAGTATAATCCAATTCATACCCTAAGGAGGAACCATCCCTTGAGAAGCAAATATAAAGGTACATACAAATAGCAAAATTATAAACACAACACTTTTGTGTTTGCCCCTAATTATCATGAGCTGAACTCAAAGATCTACAACTTTTTCTATGTACCGAAAAGGCATATTTCTCTCAAATATTGTTCACAAATCTGTCTAAATCTGTGTTAGTGAGCACTTCTCCTTTGCCGAGATAATCAATCCACCTCACAGGTGTGGCATATCAAGATGCTGATTAGACAGCATGATTTTGCACAGGTGTGCCTTAGGCTGGCCGCAATCAAAAGCCACTCTAAAATGTGCAATTTTATCACACAGCACATTGCCACAGATGTCGCAAGTTTTGAGGGAGCGTGCAATTGGCATGCTGACTGCAGGAATGTCCACCAGAGCTGTTGCCCTTGGATTGAATGTTAATTTCTCTATCATAAGCCGTCTCCAAAGGCGTTCCAGAGAATTTGGCAGTACATCGAACCGGCCTCACAACTGCAGACCATGCATAACAACACCAGCCCAGGACCTCCACATCCAGCATATTCACCTCCAAGATCTCCTGAGACCAGCCACCCAGATTGCTGCTGCAACAATTGGTTTGCATAACCAAAGAATTTCTGCACAAACTGTCAGAAACCATCTCATCGGCGTCTCGACCTGTTTGTCGTCGCAACCGACTTGAGTGGGCAAATGCTCACTTTCGAGGGTGTCTGGCACTTTGGAGAGGTTTTCTCTTCACGGATGAATCACAGTTTTCACTGTACAGGGCAGATGGCAGGCAGTGTGTATGGTGTTGTGTGGGTGAGCGGTTTGCTGATATCAATGTATGGATCGAGTAGCCCATGGTGGTGGTGGGGGTTATGGTATGGGCAGGTGTATGCTATCGACAAAACATGTTTGGGATGCTCTGGATCAGCGTATACGACAGCGTGTTTCAGTTCCTGCCAATATCCAGCAACTTCGTACAGCCATTGAAGAGAAATAGACCAACATTCCACAGGCCCCAATCAACAACCTGATCAACTCTATGTGAAGGAGATGTGCTGCACTGTGAAGGCAAATGGTGGTCAAATCAGACACTGACTGTTTTTCAGACCAGCCTGACCCCCCCCCCCCCCCCATACAGTAAAACTGCACATTTTAAAGTGGCCTTTTATTGTGGCCAGCCTAAGGCACACCTGTGCAATAATCATGCTGTCTAATAAGCATCTTGATATGACACACTTGTGAGGTGGATGGATTATCCCGGCAAAGGAGAAATTCTCACTAACACAGATTTAGACAGATTTGTGAACAACATTTGAGAGAAGATCTGGACAGCCGCACTCCAGGAAGTAATAATCCAAGTTTCTTTATTTTAATATCAGGAACACATCAGATACAGGACATCATAGACAGAGTGTACAGATCATAGGCTAACGCGTTTCACACTTGTCCACGTGCTTACTCATAGCTAATGATAATAGAAAATCAGACCACATATATACTAACTATTATTGATCACGTGACCAAGTAATCAATGCAAACACATGAAGCAGCTTAAAATTCAGCAGTGGGGAATGTGAGTGTGAGTGAGCATTTAAATCTTGAAAGTCACTATGCATATAAAGTGTATATGTGTGAGCAGTAGGGGTAAATGTGAAAGTGTCAAAATTATTTAGTGTGAAAAAGTGCATAAAAATTATTTGTGAGTTGGAATAATGAAATATATTATATAAAATTTAAAAATAAAAAATAAAAATTCCAAAATATAATTGTAATGAATGCTGAAAGCAATTATAAGTGAAGGGACCACAGAATGGGTGTAAATGGTCTGACATAGCGACAAGAAGGTTTGATAAATATTAACAAAAACATCAATATAAACTAAATTAACAAACAAAAATAAAGCTACTCATATTTCATTTATAATGTTAATGGAAACAGATTAAATTTCTCATTACATTAATTAATCTGTGAGAATTCCCCCTTTTACTTTCCCTGCCATCTTTCACTTTGGGAATCTGCCATCAAGTTTGGTTCTTTTTTACTTTTCATTAAACTTCTTATCCCTCCTCCTGGAAATGTATTACCAAATTTGACAAATAATTTTTAGCGAGCATTCCCTTGATTGATGGTTTAGACTTAGAACTACATATTAATCTCTATAGACTTTTCAGATGGTCTTTCATTCAGCCAATATGTACATGGTGGCTGAAATATGCCCTTTTTTACTCTCTATAGACAATTGTAGTCCTAACTAGAAAAGGTACAATTTCTGGGGAAATTGTGAAAAGTGTTCTTGCCTCTACATCTGGAGTGAGCGGAGTAACTGGGGGGAGTGCCTGGAGTAACTGTTGTGTGGTTGGAGTAACTGTGGAAAGGTTGAACTGGGCAGATGGGCAGAGTAACTGTGTGGAGTGTTTGTAGTGAGTAAAGATAGTAAACATTACACTAACCAATTGATTGATCAAATTTAAAAAGTGCACAAGTGCTAATGATGTAGAAGGTAGAAATATCGGTAAATTACTTTGTCGGACACAGACTTAAGGGTTACCAGGATTTATTCCGCCCCAGCCAAAGCATAGCACCTGACGGACTCGCGTCCCAAAATCAAGTGTGTCAAAAACAGTTTACACAGTGTACATATAATTTCAATATATTGCATCACAAGCGAACTGGCGGTATATTTCCGTTATACATTAACATTAACATTAACATTTTGAACAGTAAACTTTTTGAACTTTTTGGATACAAGGCAATTCATTAAAGCATATACTTTAAACCCTTACAAATTTTCAGTTTCTCTGCAGTTTTGCTCCTTGCTGTTTCTTTGTCTTACTAATCAGCAAGCAGGCTATAGCACAGGAAGGAGAGGGTGAGTGTGATGAGGACAGTGTGATAGGGCGAGCTGACGTGCTGCATCTACCGTCTGTAGGACGGGTGATCGTTTTAGCCAGCTGGCTTCTTATGCTTATTTGAATCTGCTACACTGTAAGTGTTATTTTAATTCTTTTAATAAACCTCAAAACCAGGATTACGCTATGTTGTTTCCCTCTCTTTTCCCGGGGTACCCCTAAATGAGAACAACCCCCCAGCTAGGAGTCTTTTATTAATCTCCATGATAAGAGTGATTTCCTGTGACTTGGTGGACTAGTGGTATCATCACCCTTTGGCTGTATGAAGTGGCATGTCGTTTCCTAGAAGCCCATCCAATGAAAGGCCCTGACCGGGTTAAGGTCGCAAGCCCCCTTGTGCTTGCCGTTTGGTAAGCGCGCATTTTATTTTCAGCTACCACCGTGGTGCGGTGGAGGAATTTTTTCTATTTTACATTTCCTGCTTTAAAAAAATGGGGTCTGAGCCTATGTATTTTCACAACATTTATTTGGACTTTATTCACTGTGTTAGGACTGTCCAGTGAACACTTATTGATTTAGGTTTCAAGAACTGTGTTAGTTATTTAATTTGGGTTCTAACCAATTAGTCCTATTCAACACTGGTACTAGTATTTACTCCTATTTACAGCGCTGCTATATTTGTTATATTGTTGTATTAGTGTGTGTATCTCACATAGAGTGGCTGCTTTTGTTATTATGTAGTTTTTTTTAATTTTTTTTCACTAAGTTATTTTCATCACTATTTTGGTTATCCCCTATTTGGTCATTCACAATATTTCACAAACAGGTACCCTTTTTGGGTGCACTACAGCGCGGTATTCCTCTTACTATATGATGAGGACAGATGTCTGTGATGGATGGGGGGGAGTAAGTGAGTTCAGTGTCTAACAAGTACACCGAACATGAAATATAGAGAATGATGTTTAGCTAATTGTAAATGGTCCCACATAACTATGGCCACGTAAACTGACCCTCATTGCCACTTTATCTGTTTGATGACCACTGTCTCACAACCACTGTTTCCTGGCAACACTCATGCCCTGTTTATGCAGGCTCTAAGCGTGTTCACAACCACTGCTCAAAACACAATACACAGGATAATGGTAGCTGTAATAACTGTGCAGTACTCCTGACTGGAGACACTGCTGCACCCTGGAGATGTAAATGTGATCCAACAGTGTGTTTTTTTTCTGTGGTGGCTGCCCAGACCAGTTGAGTATATCCTCTTGAGTGAAGAAGGTCAGATATTGGCTTCTTTTCTCTGCACAGAAAATCTTCATTGAAATCTCCACAGAGTATTATAGGTTGGCAATCCATTATTTCCAAAGATTCCAAGAGGCCCAGCAGGTTAGTAAGGAATTGGCCAATACTGTAATCCGGTGGCCTGTAAACGACAGCGATCAAAGCTTGTACAGGGGACTCCAGTTTGACAACCAAGAACTCCAAGTCAGTCACATTGTGATGATACTGCTTTTCATAGGCCTTGAAATGGTTTCTGACATACAAGGCGACACCTCCGCCACTTTTACTTGCAATGTCAGGAAGGTTTGTGTACGAGAGGTGTCTGTTGCGTTTGAACAGGTTGTAGCCCTCCAGCTGGAGACTTTCAGCAACAGAAGAGCCTGAGAGATGAGTTTCAGTGAAACATAAAACATCTCCAAGTGTCAACTCATGGTGAGATTTGATATCTTCAATGTGAGCTGGTAATCCTTCCGTGTTGTGATGGATAATTGTTAATGTTTGCTGTTTGTCTGTTGTCTGTAGAAACTTTAAGAGGGGCATAACACTTTCCAGTGATGCATTCTTCATTGAATCCAGGGAAGCTGTGATTTCAGGATCAGCAAAGATCTTCTTCTCATCAAAGTCGGTTATGTACAGTCCTTGTAGTGTAGTCGTTCTACTCAGAGCAACATAGGCCATTCCCGGTTGGAAGACCCGTTTCAATGAGACCACTGCCGACTGTATCGACATCCCCTGACACTTATGAATCGTACATCCAAAAGCCAACTTCAGGGGGAACTGCCTGCGAACAACTCCTTTCTGTCTCAGGTTTTCCTCTACCCTTTCTATGTACACCAAGTTGTCAGCATCACAAGACGACTTGTTACGGTATCTCTGTCCTGCATTTGGATTGTCCAGCACAAGCCCAAGCTTGTTTACCGTAGTAGCACCATTCTCAGTCTGGATGATTATTCTTGCAATCTTGCCAAATGTCCCGTTAACAAGCCCGTCTTCTACATCAATGTTTCTTGTGATCATGATACGGGCACCTTCAGCTGCTTGCAGTGTGTCAATCAGATTGTCTTTGTGTCCTTTGAAAGGTTGGTGTTGCCTCAGCATCACTCCTGTCTTAGGGTCTTTTCTGTAATCGTCGGCATCTATGTTGGTGACGTTTGAATGGAGAACAGACACAGTTGCAGCATTATGTTTGTGAACCTCTTTGTTGGTGGCAAATATGTGTAGCACGTCATTAGGGCAGTGGGTGGGATCTGTAAAAGCCTGAGCAAGCAGAGCTTTGTCATCATTGCTTAAGGTGACAGTCTTCTGCTTGACTCTGATTCTATTCAAAAGCTCAGCAAATGAAATGTCTTCCTTCTGTCGCATGATCTCTGTCAGCGTGATCATCTGAAAGTTGTCTTTCCAGACGTCATTGGTATTTTCCTCAAACACGCAGAGTGGCTTACTTTTTCCCAGCGGGGGGACCTGGTAAAAGTCTCCTACTGCTAGTACTGACATACCACCAAAAGGTTTCTTACTGCCTTTGATTTGCTGTAATCTCCAGTTGATGTAGGCAAACAGGGGCTTTGAAATCATTGACACCTCGTCAATAACAATGATCTCCGCATTTGACAGCTGTGCCCTCACTTCATCTATTAGATTTCCAAGTCCTTGGTAGGGTGGCTTCAAGCTTCTTGGCAACTTCAGCAGAGAATGCAATGTGTTGCCTGAAATGTTGAAAGCTGCTGTTCCTGTAAATGCAGTTAGTAAAACGCTGGGCATGGATATGTCTGCTTCCTCACGTAGTCTGGTAAGTTTACAGAGTATCTTTGTCGCCTCAGCATAGATGCACTTTATCAGGTGTGATTTGCCTGTCCCTGCACCACCAGTGACAAAGTAATAGAATGGGTCAGGATTTAGGCCACGCACACGGTTAGTGCACCAGTCACAAACTGAGTAGAATGTCTGAGCTTGTGTCCGGTTAAGGTTTCTGTACATTTTCCGAAGGAAATCAGGGCACATTTGTGGGGCTTTCACAGTAAGCGCAATTCCACCTGTTTGTTTGTGACGTGTATACTCCGGAACATCATCTTGTTCATTCTCATGAAGTGGCTCCCCTTCTTTGCGTTCCTCTACACATTCCAACCTATCCAACTCAGCTTCTGGGGCAAAGGTGTTCCAAGCATCTTCAACAGGTCCGTTTTTTACAAAGTCATCCAAGACTTGTTCCACAATTTTGTTGTGTTGTTCGAACTTCTTTTGGTTGCTGGTAACAATTGCAGACACTGCTTGGATTGCTTCTTCTCCTGGTAAGCTCACACAGGCGCCTTTGTAAAAATCCTGGTGTGTTGGGAACCTTACAGTTTTCAGTGATGACTCTGAACGGTGGGGGAGGTACAGTTTAAGCAGTCTG
Source organism: Aquarana catesbeiana (assembly GCF_042186555.1). NCBI lineage: Eukaryota > Metazoa > Chordata > Amphibia > Anura > Ranidae > Aquarana > Aquarana catesbeiana. The sequence goes on along the minus strand of NC_133326.1, from coordinate 446,002,540 downwards.
CCGTAGTAGTTCTCAGGGTCCTTCTTCTCTGAGAAGCGTGCGTACCTGATGATTGCAGGCTTCCCTCTCGTGCGTTTTTGAATCATTCCCATTTCATTCAATAGGCTGACACGCTTGCTGTCTTCCTTTTGCTTGCCATCTTCCTTCTGCTTGCCATAGACAACCCTGTAATGGGATGCAAAGTCTGCCAGACACATGGACTCAAACTCTGGTGTTTCAGGTCTGGCTCTGTATTTGTCGACAAAACTCGTCATCCACACATTAAGAGAATCGGCTGGTTTGTTCTGCAATGCACTGAGCGGGAGACTCATTTTCAGTGCGTTGTCACCAGTTGGCAGAAAAACAACCTCACGTGAGCAAGACTTCATTTTCAGGCTGCACGTACGGGCCACAGACTCCTGGGCGCTGACCTCTCTGTGGTTTTGAATAAGCCTGAAGAACCTCTTTCATTTCTTCTCGTTCTGTCGCTGTTTCTGGGCTCATTTCTTTGACTATTGTTTTGAGATAGTCACTCAGCTCCCGTTCTGGCTTGGATATGTAGGACAACATGTACATGATGCAACCATACTCATCAAGAATGTACTGGATGTCCATGTTGGCGTTCCAGGCCGTCAGCAAATGTGGATTATAGTTGTTCACCCAGCAGTCCTTGACATCACGCTTCATTAGAATCACGCTTGAGGAGGTCAATGCCTGAATGTAGGAGTTGTACTGATTCAAAGTCATATCACACTGTGCCAGTAGCTGTGACATGTCTTCAAGCTGCACTTTTGGGTTATTAAGCAAATCCCAGACTGGTTTCAGTTTGTTTTTGGCTGCTTGTGGTTTCATTGCACAATCTCCTTGTTCTTCTGGCATCGGGTAAGTTATCCTCGTTTTTCTAATAGGTGGCTTTGGAAATCCAAATCTGCATACTCTGTTACCTTTCTTGCATGATTTTGAATGAGATCTGCTGTGCATTTGAAGTTCTGTTACAAATCTGTGAAGTAAGGCCTGTTTGGCTTCATCAGGCAGCTGGCATGAGATGTTATGATCTATAAAGGCACACACCTTGTCATCACTGTCTTGTCCAAATATAGGAGCTCCTGCTACCCAACAGAGACAATGTATATGAGGGCTCCCTCTCGCCTGAAATTCAACCCGGTAAAAGTAATCGATAACTTCACCAATTGGCTGTGCAGGACCCAACAGCAGCTCTCGCATCAGAGCATCAACCCGTTTGTCAAACATGCGCATGGTGGTCACTGGGTTGCCTCGAAGAATGTCACACTTTTCAGCCCAGTCTAGCCCCGCAAAATCCACCTTTTGACCTTGTTGTGCCTTTATTGCCGTTATTACCTCTGGCCATCTGAATTCTGCAGCAGAGAAGGTAAGAAAAAATGTTGGCTTACCCAATTGTCTGACCATGGCTAGCAAATTCTTCAGATTTTTATCCCAGTAAGCTGGACTCCCTCTCAGTGGTTGCATGAACCTTGTGGCATCTCGGTTTCGCACCAACCTCTCAACCTCACACTTGTCCTGTAGCAGCTTGTTGGATATTTTCCGTCCATCCCTGGTATTGGGTTTTCCTTTCCTTAACTGGATGGACATGCTGCTTTTGGCCATGTGTGTTTCTGTGACAAACTGCGCAAAGAAGAGGTAGCTTGTGTCTCTTGCAAAACGAGTATCAACACAAAAAAGCCTTGCATTGAAATACATGCTCGGGGACAGTTTGACTTGTCTTGCCTGGTCCAATGTATTCTGTCCAGTAGGGAACTGAACAGGGAAAGCCATTGCCTCAAGCCTAGGAACTTTAAAGAAGCTGACAGGTGTGTTTCCTTGTGCAGGTGCAATGCTGAATATTCCATCACCGTGTGTCAGTGCTTCCTCTCCAAGGTCAGATGGCTGCAAACAACTGTCTAGGCCAATTCCAGGTCGTAGTGTATCCTTCTCATCCTCTGCATTGGGAGGTTGTTGGTCATGGCCTTCCTGTTGCTCAGAAGCAGCCAGTAAACATGCAGACTGTACCTCTGATGGATCACAATTTTCGATGCGTTCAAGTATCTCCATCATTTCAGTTTCGTCACAACTGTCGAGTTCCATCCCATCATCATTATCATCATCATCAGCGATTGTCTCATCCACTCTAATTGAAATGTCACTGTAGTCGGGGTGTGTGTCAATGAGTTTTGACAGACCTGCTACTACATTTCCCATGTTGACATAATGAAACAGCTGGTGGCCTTTGTAAGTCAGACGTCTTTTCAGCTTGACTCTGTGTAACTGGGATTTGCTGTGCGATCTTGGTAGAGTATTGACCGTGGTTTCCACCTCGGATGGCACACACACTACAGCGCCATGTATAGCTGCCTGTCGACCTTTGGGAAGTGTGATGATCTTGGCAAATGGCAGTATTTTGGCCAAAAGTTGTCTTTCCAGCACATTCAAATCGCAGAGCTCTGGGGGAATGGGCGCCAGCTCCATGTTGTTAGCTACAGCGATGGATGATTTGTGTCCTGCTTTTAAATGTAAATCACAGTTGTGACAAATCCATTCTTTGGTCCTTTCATCTGGTATGGTGCATTGTTCAGGTCCTTGACAGTGATTGTTGCACACATGGACATATTTCCCTGTCAAACAGGCAGCAACAATGTGTAGATTCTTCTTGTAATTGCTGTGAATGCAATGTTTCACTTGGTTAGGGAAAAGGGTGCGATGACACATCGTGCACACAAATGTTGGCCCAGCTTTAATGCATTCATGGAAAGTGGATATGGCTGTCTGCATTAGGCTGTTGTCCACTGGTTGACTGCATTCCCGCATGACACGAGTCCATCGTCTGTATTTCATTCTTATTTTGAAGGCACTTTGCATCTTATGGGTTATGCGAAAATCTGCTTGAGTTTGACGCTTCATTTTCATGTAACTCATGCAATGTTGCAAGTGACGTTTTCTGAAAGCAGGATCATTATGATATTTTCTGGTGATGTATTGCTTCTGCTTCAACTTGAAATCGACATTTGTGGCATATTTTCTGGTGATGTATTGCTTCTTCTTCAAGTTGTAATCTGCATTTGTCGCATATTTTCTGGTGGTGTACTGCTTCTGTTTCAAGTTGAAATCTGCATTTGTCGCATATTTTCTGGTGATGTATTGCTTCTGCTTCAAGTTGAAATTGGCATCTGTTGCATATTTGCGAATGATATATTGCTTCTGCTTCAACTTAAAATCAGCATCTGCTCTGTATCGGCTGGTGATGTATGTCCTTTTCTTATTGGTGACAGACATCTTTGTAGCCTTGAAATCACGCCTTCTTTCATTTCTGTGTCTTGTCTTCAGTTTTTGTCGTCTCTGTGCATTTAATTTGGACAATGCCTTACTGTCCTTCCATATGCCCTGTGAGGATTTCGCATCAACTGACCGTGGAGAATACTTGCTGGCTGGGAATCCAGTGTGTGTTACATCTTTGGTCATCTGTGTCACTTTGTTCTCCACATGCTTTGCATTATGTGGTTTGTCAGATTGCACCAGTGGGGACAGCAAACCATCTGACAGACGTCTTGCACGATGAAATGAGACTGGCATGAAGTCATACTGCAGTCCATCAATAGGGCCTCTGGTGTCTGTAAGGAGCAATTCATACAACTTATAAATCCTTGCCCCCATATCACTCAAATGTGTAAAAGTGATCATAACAGCTTTTCCTTTTCCAGTGGCAGGAAGTCCATCCTTATTTCGACTATGAGAATCAAACAGTCCATATCTCCCAGACTTGTCTCTGAACAATGCAATGCAATATGGCACTACTATAAAAAGTGCATGTGTAACATCTGCATTGAGGCACTGAAGTCTTGTGGAGAGGTCAACAAACCAACCTTGGTTGTCACCGTCTACCGTGTCTCTCATACATCCCGATAACACTGGAGATTTAACAACGTTATACTCATATTTGTCAGTGTTGACTCTGAGGGGCACTTCTTCCATTGTCAAGTGTTGATGCTGATAGACATTTCTTTGTTTTAGCTGTTTTATTGTTGAGCCATACAAGCTGTTGCCCTTCTTCAGTATTTGATCAAGATCACCCTTTCTCACATCATCAAGCTCACTGTGGTATGCCAAAAATGTCAGAGCCATGCATGTACACTGTTTGTTCCTTAACCTTCCATAGCCATGATGACCCTGATGAAATGATGCCTGCACAGAAATCTCACTTGGTACACATGGTTCTTGCATGCCATGGTTTTCAGAAGTGCCCATCACACTGTCACTGTGCTCTTGAACTTGACACTGAGTTGAACATGAAAATGACACCACAGGTTCACTATGTACCTCCTGGGCACATTCACTGTCACAAACCTCCATATCCACTATGCTGCTGTGGGGCTCCGGATCCAGTTTAGTCCAGCGTATCTTTGCAGCTTTAGATCTCTTTCCTTTAGATGGCATGATGATATTTGTGGAAGGAGCTATAATTCTCCTCAGAGCTTTGTTCGAAGAGCTATAATTCCCCTCAGAGTTGTGTTGGAGGAGGAGCTATAATTCGCCTCAGAGCTGTGTGGGAGGAGCTATAACTCCCCTCTGAGCTGTGTGGGAGGAGCAATAATGCTATAATTCCCCTCAGAGCTGTGTGGGAGGAGATACAATTCCCCTTAGTGTTGTGTGGGAGGAGCTATAATTCCCCTTAGAGCTGTGTGGGAGAAGCTATATTTCCCCTCAGAGCTGTGTGGGAGAAGCTACATTTCCCATCAGAGTTGTGTGGGAGAAGCTATAATTCCCCTCAGAGCTGTTTAAAAGGAGCTATAATTCCCCTCACAGCGGTGTGGAAGAAACTATAATTCCTCTCAGAGTTGTGTGGGAGGAGCTCTAATTCTCCTCAGCTGTGTGGGAGGAGCTATAATGCTAAGCTGTAATTCCCCTCAGAGCTGTGTAGGAGGAGCTATAATTCCCCTCACAGCGGTGTGGGAGAAACTATAATTCCCCTCAGAGTTGTGTGGGAGGAGCTATAATGCTAAGCTATAATGCTATAATTCCCCTTTGAGCTGTGTGGGAGGAGCTATAATTCCCCTCAAAGCTGTATTGGAGGAGCTATAACTTCCCTCCAAGCTGTGTGGGAGGAGCTATAATGCTATAATTGTCCTTAGAGCTGTGTGAGAGGAGCTATAATTCCCCTCAGAGCTTTGTGATTTTTTTTTTTCAAAAATGATTTTGTTTTTTTGTTTTTTCAAAAATGATTTTGTTTTTTTGTTTTTTCAAAAATGATTTTTTTAAATGATTTTTTTTTTCAAAAATGAAATTTTTTTTTTCAAAAATGATTTTTTTTTTAATTTTTTTTTTTTTCAAAAGTAATTTTTTTTTCAAAAATATATATTTTTTTCAAAAATATTTTTTTTTCAAAAATATTTTTTTTTTCAAAAATTAATTTTTATTTTTTTTTTTTTTACATGGGGCGGTCATAATGTTTTGGCTGATCATGGGATGGTCATAATGTTTTGGCTGATCATGGGGTTGTCAGCTTTTGTCACCTCCCACTCTAGTTTTGAACATTTCGCCATTCATTCCTATGGGACCAATTTTGCCGCAAAAACGACGATATTTCGTGGACCATTCGGCGAAACGTTCCACAAAGTAATAGCACACCAATCGGGAAAAATCCGCACGTTTCGGTATATTACTTGTCTCTGTAGTGTGGAAAATGTGGGAGGAGTCTACAAGCATTATCAAGTCTAGCAGATGAAGTCACATGCATTTGGGGTGTCTCAGCATCTTGTGTTTACAACCACTGTTTCCTAGCAACATTTCCTTTTGAACATTTTGCCATTCATTCCTATGGGACCAATTTCGCCGCAAAAACGACGATATTTCGTGGACCATTCGGCGAAACGTTCCACAAAGTGATAGCACACCAATCGGGAACAATCCGCACGTTTCGGTATATTACTTGTCTCTGTAGTGTAAAAACTGTGGGAGGAGTCTACAAGCATTATCAAGTCTAGCAGATGAAGTCACATGCATTTGGGGTGTCTCAGCATCTTGTGTTTACAACCACTGTTTCCTAGCAACGCTCATGCCCTGTTTATGCTTCCCAAATACTACTTCATCAAAACTGCCCCATCAGAATTACCCCATCAAAACTGCCCCATCATATTCCTCTATTATAAATCAGTACGTGGTGTGTCTGTCCCCTCCCCCGGGCTCTGTAATCAGCTGAGATGCTCCAGCCACCTTCCCCCCCTGTGTATAACAGAAGCTTTGGTAACCATGGCAACAAAACAAACACTAACAGTACACTCTAATTAATGGCTAAAATTTCCTGAAATGACCTCTAAACAAATGGCCGTATTTTAAAAACTATACATCCTACAGCGAAGATCTTTATATTGTGAGAATCACAAGACCCAGACCTAGATTTTGATGTATAGTATGTCTGTGAAATATTAAAAATGAAGGCACGGTCGCAGTTTAGAAATTGCCCTTCAAATTTGGAGGGGGCTAGAGTGTAGTTTCAATGAATGTCAATGGACGGCGTGAGTTACAAACAAATGGTCATATTGTGAAAACTATCAGGACTATGGCTTAGCCGTGGACATGTTTAGTGGCAGCAGGGATAGCTGAACGTTTTGATATAAGATTTGTGTAGGTGGGCTTGAAAATGAGGGAGTGGCGGCAGTTTAGAAATCATGTTCTGATTTTTCAGCTTTTGTCATCTCCCACTCTAGTTTCCCCATTCATTCCTATGGGACCAATTTCGCCGCAAAAATGACGATATTTTGTGAACCATTCGGCGAAACGTTCCACAAAGTAATAGCACACCATTCGGGAACAATCCGCACGTTTCGGTATATTACTTGTCTATGTAGTGTAAAAACTGTGGGAGGAGTTAGGGTGGTAAATTTGGCTATAATAATAAGAATACTAGAAAAGGTACAATTTCTGGGGAAATTGTGAAAAGTGTTCTTGCCTCTACATCTGGAGTGAGCGGAGTAACTGGGGGGAGTGCCTGGAGTAACTGTTGTGTGGTTGGAGTAACTGTGGAAAGGTTGAACTGGGCAGATGGGCAGAGTAACTGTGTGGAGTGTTTGTAGTGAGTAAAGATAGTAAACATTACACTAACCAATTGATTGATCAAATTTAAAAAGTGCACAAGTGCTAATGATGTAGAAGGTAGAAATATCGGTAAATGACTTTGTCGGACACAAACTTAAGGGTTACCAGGATTTATTCTGCCCCAGCCAAAGCATAGCACCTGACGGACTCGCGTCCCAAAATCAAGTGTGTCAAAAACAGTTTACACAGTGTACATATAATTTCAATATATTGCATCACAAGCGAACTGGCGGTATATTTCCGTTATACATTAACATTAACATTAACATTTTGAACAGTCAACTTTTTGAACTTTTTGGATACAAGGCAATTCATTAAAGCATATACTTTAAACCCTTACAAATTTTCAGTTTCTCTGCAGTTTTGCTCCTTACTGTTTCTTTGTCTTACTAATCAGCAAGCAGGCTATAGCACAGGAAGGAGAGGGTGAGTGTGATGAGGACAGTGTGATAGGGCGAGCTGACGTGCTGCATCTACCGTCTGTAGGACGGGTGATCGTTTTAGCCAGCCGGCTTCTTATGCTTATTTGAATCTGCTACACTGTAAGTGTTATTTTAATTCTTTTAATAAACCTCAAAACCAGGATTACGCTATGTTGTTTCCCTCTCTTTTCCCGGGGTACCCCTAAATGAGAACAACCCCCCAGCTAGGAGTCTTTTATTAATCTCCATGATAAGAGTGATTTCCTGTGACTTGATGGACTAGTGGTATCATCACCCTTTGGCTGTATGAAGTGGCATGTCGTTTCCTAGAAGCCCATCCAATGAAAGGCCCTGACCGGGTTAAGGTCGCAAGCCCCCTTGTGCTTGCCGTTTGGTAAGCGCGCATTTTATTTTCAGCTACCACCGTGGTGCGGTGGAGGAATTTTTTCTATTTTACATTTCCTGCTTTAAAAAAATGGGGTCTGAGCCTATGTATTTTCACAACATTTATTTGGACTTTATTCACTGTGTTAGGACTGTCCAGTGAACACTTATTGATTTAGGTTTCAAGAACTGTGTTAGTTATTTAATTTGGGTTCTAACCAATTAGTCCTATTCAACACTGGTACTAGTATTTACTCCTATTTACAGCGCTGCTATATTTGTTATATTGTTGTATTAGTGTGTGTATCTCACATAGAGTGGCTGCTTTTGTTATTATGTAGTTTTTTTTAATTTTTTTTCACTAAGTTATTTTCATCACTATTTTGGTTATCCCCTATTTGGTCATTCACAATATTTCACAAACAGGTACCCTTTTTGGGTGCACTACAGCGCGGTATTCCTCTTACTATATGATGAGGACAGATGTCTGTGATGGATGGGGGGGGGAGTAAGTGAGTTCAGTGTCTAACAAGTACACCGAACATGAAATATAGAGAATGATGTTTAGCTAATTGTAAATGGTCCCACATAACTATGGCCACGTAAACTGACCCTCATTGCCACTTTATCTGTTTGATGACCACTGTCTCACAACCACTGTTTCCTGGCAACACTCATGCCCTGTTTATGCAGGCTCTAAGCGTGTTCACAACCACTGCTCAAAACACAATACACAGGATAATGGTAGCTGTAATAACTGTGCAGTACTCCTGACTGGAGACACTGCTGCACCCTGGAGATGTAAATGTGATCCAACAGTGTGTTTTTTTTCTGTGGTGGCTGCCCAGACCAGTTGAGTATATCCTCTTGAGTGAAGAAGGTCAGATATTGGCTTCTTTTCTCTGCACAGAAAATCTTCATTGAAATCTCCACAGAGTATTATAGGTTGGCAATCCATTATTTCCAAAGTTTCCAAGAGGCCCAGCAGGTTAGTAAGGAATTGGCCAATACTGTAATCCGGTGGCCTGTAAACGACAGCGATCAAAGCTTGTACAGGGGACTCCAGTTTGACAACCAAGAACTCCAAGTCAGTCACATTGTGATGATACTGCTTTTCATAGGCCTTGAAATGGTTTCTGACATACAAGGCGACACCTCCGCCACTTTTACTTGCAATGTCAGGAAGGTTTGTGTACGAGAGGTGTCTGTTGCGTTTGAACAGGTTGTAGCCCTCCAGCTGGAGACTTTCAGCAACAGAAGAGCCTGAGAGATGAGTTTCAGTGAAACATAAAACATCTCCAAGTGTCAACTCATGGTGAGATTTGATATCTTCAATGTGAGCTGGTAATCCTTCCGTGTTGTGATGGATAATTGTTAATGTTTGCTGTTTGTCTGTTGTCTGTAGAAACTTTAAGAGGGGCATAACACTTTCCAGTGATGCATTCTTCATTGAATCCAGGGAAGCTGTGATTTCAGGATCAGCAAAGATCTTCTTCTCATCAAAGTCGGTTATGTACAGTCCTTGTAGTGTAGTCGTTCTACTCAGAGCAACATAGGCCATTCCCGGTTGGAAGACCCGTTTCAATGAGACCACTGCCGACTGTATCGACATCCCCTGACACTTATGAATCGTACATCCAAAAGCCAACTTCAGGGGGAACTGCCTGCGAACAACTCCTTTCTGTCTCAGGTTTTCCTCTACCCTTTCTATGTACACCAAGTTGTCAGCATCACAAGACGACTTGTTACGGTATCTCTGTCCTGCATTTGGATTGTCCAGCACAAGCCCAAGCTTGTTTACCGTAGTAGCACCATTCTCAGTCTGGATGATTATTCTTGCAATCTTGCCAAATGTCCCGTTAACAAGCCCGTCTTCTACATCAATGTTTCTTGTGATCATGATACGGGCACCTTCAGCTGCTTGCAGTGTGTCAATCAGATTGTCTTTGTGTCCTTTGAAAGGTTGGTGTTGCCTCAGCATCACTCCTGTCTTAGGGTCTTTTCTGTAATCGTCGGCATCTATGTTGGTGACGTTTGAATGGAGAACAGACACAGTTGCAGCATTATGTTTGTGAACCTCTTTGTTGGTGGCAAATATGTGTAGCACGTCATTAGGGCAGTGGGTGGGATCTGTAAAAGCCTGAGCAAGCAGAGCTTTGTCATCATTGCTTAAGGTGACAGTCTTCTGCTTGACTCTGATTCTATTCAAAAGCTCAGCAAATGAAATGTCTTCCTTCTGTCGCATGATCTCTGTCAGCGTGATCATCTGAAAGTTGTCTTTCCAGACGTCATTGGTATTTTCCTCAAACACGCAGAGTGGCTTACTTTTTCCCAGCGGGGGGACCTGGTAAAAGTCTCCTACTGCTAGTACTGACATACCACCAAAAGGTTTCTTACTGCCTTTGATTTGCTGTAATCTCCAGTTGATGTAGGCAAACAGGGGCTTTGAAATCATTGACACCTCGTCAATAACAATGATCTCCGCATTTGACAGCTGTGCCCTCACTTCATCTATTAGATTTCCAAGTCCTTGGTAGGGTGGCTTCAAGCTTCTTGGCAACTTCAGCAGAGAATGCAATGTGTTGCCTGAAATGTTGAAAGCTGCTGTTCCTGTAAATGCAGTTAGTAAAACGCTGGGCATGGATACGTCTGCTTCCTCACGTAGTCTGGTAAGTTTACAGAGTATCTTTGTCGCCTCAGCATAGATGCACTTTATCAGGTGTGATTTGCCTGTCCCTGCACCACCAGTGACAAAGTAATAGAATGGGTCAGGATTTAGGCCACGCACACGGTTAGTGCACCAGTCACAAACTGAGTAGAATGTCTGAGCTTGTGTCCGGTTAAGGTTTCTGTACATTTTCCGAAGGAAATCAGGGCACATTTGTGGGGCTTTCACAGTAAGCGCAATTCCACCTGTTTGTTTGTGACGTGTATACTCCGGAACATCATCTTGTTCATTCTCATGAAGTGGCTCCCCTTCTTTGCGTTCCTCTACACATTCCAACCTATCCAACTCAGCTTCTGGGGCAAAGGTGTTCCAAGCATCTTCAACAGGTCCGTTTTTTACAAAGTCATCCAAGACTTGTTCCACAATTTTGTTGTGTTGTTCGAACTTCTTTTGGTTGCTGGTAACAATTGCAGACACTGCTTGGATTGCTTCTTCTCCTGGTAAGCTCACACAGGCGCCTTTGTAAAAATCCTGGTGTGTTGGGAACCTTACAGTTTTCAGTGATGACTCTGAACGGTGGGGGAGGTACAGTTTAAGCAGTCTGCCGTAGTAGTTCTCAGGGTCCTTCTTCTCTGAGAAGCGTGCGTACCTGATGATTGCAGGCTTCCCTCTCGTGCGTTTTTGAATCATTCCCATTTCATTCAATAGGCTGACACGCTTGCTGTCTTCCTTTTGCTTGCCATCTTCTTTCTGCTTGCCATAGACAACCCTGTAATGGGATGCAAAGTCTGCCAGACACATGGACTCAAACTCTGGTGTTTCAGGTCTGGCTCTGTATTTGTCGACAAAACTCGTCATCCACACATTAAGAGAATCGGCTGGTTTGTTCTGCAATGCACTGAGCGGGAGACTCATTTTCAGTGCGTTGTCACCAGTTGGCAGAAAAACAACCTCACGTGAGCAAGACTTCATTTTCAGGCTGCACGTACGGGCCACAGACTCCTGGGCGCTGACCTCTCTGTGTTTTGAATAAGCCTGAAGAACCTCTTTCATTTCTTCTCGTTCTGTCGCTGTTTCTGGGCTCATTTCTTTGACTATTGTTTTGAGATAGTCACTCAGCTCCCGTTCTGGCTTGGATATGTAGGACAACATGTACATGATGCAACCATACTCATCAAGAATGTACTGGATGTCCATGTTGGCGTTCCAGGCCGTCAGCAAATGTGGATTATAGTTGTTCACCCAGCAGTCCTTGACATCACGCTTCATTAGAATCACGCTTGAGGAGGTCAATGCCTGAATGTAGGAGTTGTACTGATTCAAAGTCATATCACACTGTGCCAGTAGCTGTGACATGTCTTCAAGCTGCACTTTTGGGTTATTAAGCAAATCCCAGACTGGTTTCAGTTTGTTTTTGGCTGCTTGTGGTTTCATTGCACAATCTCCTTGTTCTTCTGGCATCGGGTAAGTTATCCTCGTTTTTCTAATAGGTGGCTTTGGAAATCCAAATCTGCATACTCTGTTACCTTTCTTGCATGATTTTGAATGAGATCTGCTGTGCATTTGAAGTTCTGTTACAAATCTGTGAAGTAAGGCCTGTTTGGCTTCATCAGGCAGCTGGCATGAGATGTTATGATCTATAAAGGCACACACCTTGTCATCACTGTCTTGTCCAAATATAGGAGCTCCTGCTACCCAACAGAGACAATGTATATGAGGGCTCCCTCTCGCCTGAAATTCAACCCGGTAAAAGTAATCGATAACTTCACCAATTGGCTGTGCAGGACCCAACAGCAGCTCTCGCATCAGAGCATCAACCCGTTTGTCAAACATGCGCATGGTGGTCACTGGGTTGCCTCGAAGAATGTCACACTTTTCAGCCCAGTCTAGCTCCGCAAAATCCACCTTTTGACCTTGTTGTGCCTTTATTGCCGTTATTACCTCTGGCCATCTGAATTCTGCAGCAGAGAAGGTAAGAAAAAATGTTGGCTTACCCAATTGTCTGACCATGGCTAGCAAATTCTTCAGATTTTTATCCCAGTAAGCTGGACTCCCTCTCAGTGGTTGCATGAACCTTGTGGCATCTCGGTTTCGCACCAACCTCTCAACCTCACACTTGTCCTGTAGCAGCTTGTTGGATATTTTCCGTCCATCCCTGGTATTGGGTTTTCCTTTCCTTAACTGGATGGACATGCTGCTTTTGGCCATGTGTGTTTCTGTGACAAACTGCGCAAAGAAGAGGTAGCTTGTGTCTCTTGCAAAACGAGTATCAACACAAAAAAGCCTTGCATTGAAATACATGCTCGGGGACAGTTTGACTTGTCTTGCCTGGTCCAATGTATTCTGTCCAGTAGGGAACTGAACAGGGAAAGCCATTGCCTCAAGCCTAGGAACTTTAAAGAAGCTGACAGGTGTGTTTCCTTGTGCAGGTGCAATGCTGAATATTCCATCACCGTGTGTCAGTGCTTCCTCTCCAAGGTCAGATGGCTGCAAACAACTGTCTAGGCCAATTCCAGGTCTTAGTGTATCCTTCTCATCCTCTGCATTGGGAGGTTGTTGGTCATGGCCTTCCTGTTGCTCAGAAGCAGCCGGTAAACATGCAGACTGTACCTCTGATGGATCACAATTTTCGATGCGTTCAAGTATCTCCATCATTTCAGTTTCGTCACAACTGTCGAGTTCCATCCCATCATCATCATCAGCGATTGTCTCATCCACTCTAATTGAAATGTCACTGTAGTCGGGGTGTGTGTCAATGAGTTTTGACAGACCTGCTACTACATTTCCCATGTTGACATAATGAAACAGCTGGTGGCCTTTGTAAGTCAGACGTCTTTTCAGCTTGACTCTGTGTAACTGGGATTTGCTGTGCGATCTTGGTAGAGTATTGACCGTGGTTTCCACCTCGGATGGCACACACACTACAGCGCCATGTATAGCTGCCTGTCGACCTTTGGGAAGTGTGATGATCTTGGCAAATGGCAGTATTTTGGCCAAAAGTTGTCTTTCCAGCACATTCAAATCGCAGAGCTCTGGGGGAATGGGCACCAGCTCCATGTTGTTAGCTACAGCGATGGATGATTTGTGTCCTGCTTTTAAATGTAAATCACAGTTGTGACAAATCCATTCTTTGGTCCTTTCATCTGGTACGGTGCATTGTTCAGGTCCTTGACAGTGATTGTTGCACACATGGACATATTTCCCTGTCAAACAGGCAGCAACAATGTGTAGATTCTTCTTGTAATTGCTGTGAATGCAATGTTTCACTTGGTTAGGGAAAAGGGTGCGATGACACATCGTGCACACAAATGTTGGCCCAGCTTTAATGCATTCATGGAAAGTGGATATAGCTGTCTGCATTAGGCTGTTGTCCACTGGTTGACTGCATTCCCGCATGACACGAGTCCATCGTCTGTATTTCATTCTTATTTTGAAGGCACATTGCATCTTATGGGTTATGCGAAAATCTGCTTGAGTTTGACGCTTCATTTTCATGTAACTCATGCAATGTTGCAAGTGACGTTTTCTGAAAGCAGGATCATTATGATATTTTCTGGTGATGTATTGCTTCTGCTTCAACTTGAAATCGACATTTGTGGCATATTTTCTGGTGATGTATTGCTTCTTCTTCAAGTTGTAATCTGCATTTGTCGCATATTTTCTGGTGGTGTACTGCTTCTGTTTCAAGTTGAAATCTGCATTTGTCGCATATTTTCTGGTGATGTATTGCTTCTGCTTCAAGTTGAAATTGGCATCTGTTGCATATTTGCGAATGATATATTGCTTCTGCTTCAACTTAAAATCAGCATCTGCTCTGTATCGGCTGGTGATGTATGTCCTTTTCTTATTGGTGACAGACATCTTTGTAGCCTTGAAATCACGCCTTCTTTCATTTCTGTGTCTTGTCTTCAGTTTTTGTCGTCTCTGTGCATTTAATTTGGACAATGCCTTACTGTCCTTCCATATGCCCTGTGAGGATTTCGCATCAACTGACCGTGGAGAATACTTGCTGGCTGGGAATCCAGTGTGTGTTACATCTTTGGTCATCTGTGTCACTTTGTTCTCCACATGCTTTGCATTATGTGGTTTGTCAGATTGCACCAGTGGGGACAGCAAACCATCTGACAGACGTCTTGCACGATGAAATGAGACTGGCATGAAGTCATACTGCAGTCCATCAATAGGGCCTCTGGTGTCTGTAAGGAGCAATTCATACAACTTATAAATCCTTGCCCCCATATCACTCAAATGTGTAAAAGTGATCATAACAGCTTTTCCTTTTCCAGTGGCAGGAAGTCCATCCTTATTTCGACTATGAGAATCAAACAGTCCATATCTCCCAGACTTGTCTCTGAACAATGCAATGCAATATGGCACTACTATAAAAAGTGCATGTGTAACATCTGCATTGAGGCACTGAAGTCTTGTGGAGAGGTCAACAAACCAACCTTGGTTGTCACCGTCTACCGTGTCTCTCATACATCCCGATAACACTGGAGATTTAACAACGTTATACTCATATTTGTCAGTGTTGACTCTGAGGGGCACTTCTTCCATTGTCAAGTGTTGATGCTGATAGACATTTCTTTGTTTTAGCTGTTTTATTGTTGAGCCATACAAGCTGTTGCCCTTCTTCAGTATTTGATCAAGATCACCCTTTCTCACATCATCAAGCTCACTGTGGTATGCCAAAAATGTCAGAGCCATGCATGTACACTGTTTGTTCCTTAACCTTCCATAGCCATGATGACCCTGATGAAATGATGCCTGCACAGAAATCTCACTTGGTACACATGGTTCTTGCATGCCATGGTTTTCAGAAGTGCCCATCACACTGTCACTGTGCTCTTGAACTTGACACTGAGTTGAACATGAAAATGACACCACAGGTTCACTATGTACCTCCTGGGCACATTCACTGTCACAAACCTCCATATCCACTATGCTGCTGTGGGGCTCCGGATCCAGTTTAGTCCAGCGTATCTTTGCAGCTTTAGATCTCTTTCCTTTAGATGGCATGATGATATTTGTGGAAGGAGCTATAATTCTCCTCAGAGCTTTGTTCAAAGAGCTATAATTCCCCTCAGAGTTGTGTTGGAGGAGGAGCTATAATTCGCCTCAGAGCTGTGTGGGAGGAGCTATAACTCCCCTCTGAGCTGTGTGGGAGGAGCAATAATGCTATAATTCCCCTCAGAGCTGTGTGGGAGGAGATACAATTCCCCTTAGTGTTGTGTGGGAGGAGCTATAATTCCCCTTAGAGCTGTGTGGGAGAAGCTATATTTCCCCTCAGAGCTGTGTGGGAGAAGCTACATTTCCCATCAGAGTTGTGTGGGAGAAGCTATAATTCCCCTCAGAGCTGTTTAAAAGGAGCTATAATTTCCCTCACAGCGGTGTGGAAGAAACTATAATTCCTCTCAGAGTTGTGTGGGAGGAGCTCTAATTCTCCTCAGCTGTGTGGGAGGAGCTATAATGCTAAGCTGTAATCCCCCTCAGAGCTGTGTAGGAGGAGCTATAATTCCCCTCACAGCGGTGTGGGAGAAACTATAATTCCCCTCAGAGTTGTGTGGGAGGAGCTATAATGCTAAGCTATAATGCTATAATTCCCCTTTGAGCTGTGTGGGAGGAGCTATAATTCCCCTCAAAGCTGTATTGGAGGAGCTATAACTTCCCTCCAAGCTGTGTGGGAGGAGCTATAATGCTATAATTGTCCTTAGAGCTGTGTGAGAGGAGCTATAATTCCCCTCAGAGCTTTGTGATTTTTTTTTTTCAAAAATGATTTTGTTTTTTTGTTTTTTCAAAAATGATTTTGTTTTTTTGTTTTTTCAAAAATTATTTTTTTAAATGATTTTTTTTTCAAAAATGAAATTTTTTTTTTCAAAAATGAATTTTGTTTTTTTCAAAAATGATTTTTTTTTTAATTTTTTTTTTTTCAAAAGTAATTTTTTTTTACATGGGGCGGTCATAATGTTTTGGCTGATCATGGGGTGGTCATAATGTTTTGGCTGATCATGGGGTTGTCAGCTTTTGTCACCTCCCACTCTAGTTTTGAACATTTCGCCATTCATTCCTATGGGACCAATTTTGCCGCAAAAACGACGATAGTTCGTGGACCATTCGGCGAAACGTTCCACAAAGTAATAGCACACCAATCGGGAAAAATCCGCACGTTTTGGTATATTACTTGTCTCTGTAGTGTGGAAAATGTGGGAGGAGTCTACAAGCATTATCAAGTCTAGCAGATGAAGTCACATGCATTTGGGGTGTCTCAGCATCTTGTGTTTACAACCACTGTTTCCTAGCAACGCTCATGCCCTGTTTATGCTTCCCAAATACTACTTCATCAAAACTGCCCCATCAGAATTACCCCATCAAAACTGCCCCATCATATTCCTCTATTATAAATCAGTACATGGTGTGTCTGTCCCCTCCCCCGGGCTCTGTAATCAGCTGAGATGCTCCAGCCACCTTCCCCCCCTGTGTATAACAGAAGCTTTGGTAACCATGGCAACAAAACAAACACTAACAGTACACTCTGATTAATGGCTAAAATTTCCTGAAATGACCTCTAAACAAATGGCCGTATTTTAAAAACTATACATCCTACAGCGAAGATCTTTATATTGTGAGAATCACAACACCCAGACCTAGATTTTGATGTATAGTATGTCTGTGAAATATTAAAAATGAAGGCACGGTCGCAGTTTAGAAATTGCCCTTCAAATTTGGAGGGGGCTAGAGTGTAGTTTCAATGAATGTCAATGGACGGCGTGAGTTACAAACAAATGGTCATATTGTGAAAACTATCAGGACTATGGCTTAGCCGTGGACATGTTTAGTGGCAGCAGGGATAGCTGAACGTTTTGATATAAGATTTGTGTAGGTGGGCTTGAAAATGAGGGAGTGGCGGCAGTTTAGAAATCATGTTCTGATTTTTCAGCTTTTGTCATCTCCCACTCTAGTTTCCCCATTCATTCCTATGGGACCAATTTCGCCGCAAAAATGACGATATTTTGTGAACCATTCGGCGAAACGTTCCACAAGGTAAAAGCACACCATTCGGGAACAATCCGCACGTTTCGGTATATTACTTGTCTATGTAGTGTAAAAACTGTGGGAGGAGTTAGGGTGGTAAATTTGGCTATAATAATAAGAATAATATATATGTGAGATAACAGTAAGTGGTCTTGCTATGCAAGAACACTTAATGAGCAAGATCTTTATGTGTATGTGTGTGCAGGAGTTCTTTGACACAGAAGCCGATTTGTTTCAGCTGAAATGAACCTTCCCACACCCACACCCATATATACACACACCTGCACATACGCACAGCTCTGTGCGTGTCAACTTTTTGTAACATTTTGTAATGTAGGATTCAAACTAAATATGATTTAGTTTTGTCATGAACATAGTTTTATATCCCATTAAAAGATTTTCTCTTATCACAGCACTCAAGAGTTTACTCAGAGTATGAAAACATGTCAAACCCTATTAATTAATGAAAGACTCATGGGTATCGCTTTTCGGTAGAAGCTCTTCACAGCATATTTTGTTTCTTCTTGACTTTGTTTATTCAGAGGAAATGTTTAATTCTTAGAAACTACAAAAAGTTGTTATTGTATGTTAACAAGATACTGGAGTAAATATAAGCAACAAATGTATATTTAAAAATAATTTTTTGATACAATTATATAACTTTTAATTATATAACTTTTACTATAAATAGTGGAGACATGTATCCACTGACTGTTTTCTCTGTGTATTTTCCTTCCCTTTCCTTTTTACGTGATCAGGTACTCTTTACAACACAAATGATATTAAAAATAATGTAAATTTCATGTACCTTCATACGCGGTCTAGCCACAAATGTCATTTACCACATTTATCACGTACACAAGCTTAGCTCTTGATTTCTTTAAATATATATCACCATTTATTTTACTCGAGTTTATTTTCATGTATTTTGTTATTTTATTTATTCATGACACTAACAAAATTCACATAAAATTCCTTTTATCACCTATTACAATCAATTTATGTTTGTATCACCACATTTACACCCATTCTGTGGTCTCTTCACTTATAATTGCTTTCAGCATTCATTACAATTATATTTTGGAATTTTTATTTTTTATTTTTAAATTTTATATAATATATTTCATTATTCCAACTCACAAATAATTTTTATGCACTTTTTCACACTAAATAATTTTGACACTTTCACATTTACCCCTACTGCTCACACATATACACTTTATATGCATAGTGACTTTCAAGATTTAAATACTCACTCACACTCACATTCCCCACTGCTGAATTTTAAGCTGCTTCATGTGTTTGCATTGATTACTTGGTCACGTGATCAATAATAGTTAGTATATATGTGGTCTGATTTTCTATTATCATTAGCTATGAGTAAGCACTTGGACAAGTGTGAAACGCGTTAGCCTATGATCTGTACACTCTGTCTATGATGTCCTGTATCTGATGTGTTCCTGATTTTAAAATAAAGAAACTTGGATTATTACTTCCTGGAGTGCGGCTGTCCAGATCTTCTTGTTTGCACATAGTCTCTACTAGCATGAGCCAGCACCTGGAACCTCTCATCTCTGGAGAGCAAGATCAGCTTTACACCTGGTGAGACCTAAACTAGTGCGGGGATAACTTTTGTTTTGCAATATTTGAAAGAAATAGGCCTTTTGTGTACATAGAAAAAGTCGTAGATTTTTAAGTTCAGCTCATGATAAATAGGGGCAAACACAAAAGTGTTGCATTTATAATTTTACTCAGTGTAGTTGTTTGGGACTTTGAGTGTACTTCCTGGGGTATAGTAAACACTAATCAATCGATTGTAAACATTTCTATTCAAAAAGTTACACAATTTTAAAAAAGGGCTTGTTTTAAAAACATGTTCTCAAACTAGTTGCCCAGGGTTATGTTGTCCTGGGCTTGAGATCCGATTTTTAAAGCCAAATTTTAAAAATTTCAAAAATATTTGAAACCAAAGTTCACCTAGTGCTGCCTCATATATTAGACATATATAGTGTAGACAGCACATGTTAAAAGAATTATAGTTAAACAGAATAAATTTCACACATTGGGGTTGATTTACCAAAACTGAAGCGTGTAAAATTTGGTGCACCTGTCCTGTACATAGTAGCCAATCAACTTCAGCTTGTTCAATGAAGCTTTGACAAAAAAAAACATGGAAGCTGGTTTTTATGCAGAGCTGCACACGATTTTGCACTCTCCAGTTTTAGTAAATTAACCTCAAAGAGAAAACGAGGCTTGGGGAATGGATGTATGAAACTGCCAACATGTCTGAGAAGAGAAAAATTCCCCGTTTTTGTACAACTAGGTGCCAACACAATTGAGCATGCTCAGACCTGCAAATAGCTCTCATTATAAGTGTCTTTTTTACCAGGCGCTATAGTGAATACCAAAATTAGCGCTTGGCTAAAATGTGTTTTTGAGAATAAAAATCGGCGCTATTATAGTCCAATGCAAGTTTCAGCCATTGATTCTAATGGTACAATAAATAAATACTTTTAATGTTGAAATGAAATGTATCTTTCTCTGAAATAAATGTTCCTTGCAACAATGCTGCTGCTTCTATTTTGTTTTTTCCCATCTATTTTGTTAAGAATACTAGAATGTGGAATGTTTTGATGTTTTGGTAAAATATATTTTTCTCTCTCACTTTCACTTATTACTCTCCATCTCACAACAATCTTTATCCAAACTCACATAGGTGTCTTTACAAAGCACAAACAATGCAATTGCTGATGCAAGATGCACATTTAAAATGAGTCACATTTTTTTTGTGCTTTTTATTATTTCCAAATAATCATAATTTGAGCCCAAAAACTGTGATATGTGTACCAAGATCAGAAATCAAAATGTAATTCCCAAAAATCTGAGGATAATATCACTATTCACTACTAATATCACTATACACTCACCCACAAAGAACCACCAAATATCACAGAATAACTCTTGAGTAATGTAATTCCATCACCTGTGTGTCCAAAGAAATGCAGTAATTATGTGTATTTATGTGTAGGAGGCTTTCACATGTGGCAGCGCCGTGGCTTAGAGGTTGGAACTTCTGCTTAGCATTTCTGAGCGTCTGGGTTCAAATCCCAAACATGCCGCTTCATGTAGAACTATGTCTAAATGTAGTATTTATGTGTAGGATGGTTCCACCACCATTGTAAAACTTGCCAGATACACTATCTAGCCAAAAGTAGCTGGTGATCCAAGACTGATCCATCTTTATAAAGGTGAGCCGATCAACCGAGTCGGTGGACAGGCGCACTCTGTGATCGGTTACAAAGCCTCCAGCGGCACTGAATGTGCATTCTGAAAGAACGCTGGATGCAGGACAGGCCAGTAGCTCAATTGCAAACTGTGCAAGCTCTGGCCAGTGATCCATCCTCAAGACCCAGTAACCCAGTGGATTTTCAGTTGGAAAGGTCTGGATAAGTTCCGCAACCTTACCCTTGTAACGTGGATCAAGAAGGGTTGCCAGCCAGTAGTGATCCCTCTCCTTGATCACACAAATCCGAGGGTCCTTTCACAGGCTTTGCAGGATCAGGGAGACCATGCAGCATAGGATTGCTGAGGCATTCAATCCGGAGTCCTCTGGGTCACTAAGGACGACCTGATCTGCAGCCACCTCCTCCCAGCCACGTACAAGTCCATGGGTTTCTGGGGACTGTAGACAATCCCTTTAAGACTGCTGCTGATGCTGAGTGCTAGGCTTCACCTCCATGCTGACACAATCCTCATCCTCCTCCTCCTCTTCCTGTGAGATCGGCGGGCCTGCAAGAATACTGTCTGGATAAATGGGGCCTTGAGAGGTAAGGAAGTCCTCCTCTTCCTCCCTCTGTTCTGCCTCAAGTGCCCTGTCCATTATTCCATGCAGTGTGTGCTCCAACAGGTAGACAAGAGGGACAGTATCACTGATGCATGCACTGTCCCTGCTCACCATCCTAGTGGCATCCTCAAATGGTGACAGTACAGTGCATGCATCCTTGATCATGAGCCTCTGGCGTGGCGAAAAAAAGCCAAGCTCCCCTGACCCTGTCCTGGTGCCATACTCGCACAGATACTTGTTGATGGCCCTCTGCTGCGTGTGCACCTGCTGCAGCATTGCCAACGTTGAGTTCCACCTGGTGGGCATGTCACAGATGAGGCGGTTCTTGGGCAGGTTGCATTCCTTTTGAAGGTCAGCCAGCCAAGCACTGCCCACAGATTTTCCTGGCCTGCCTCAGGATATCCTGTAAGCCTGGGTACCTGCACAAGAACCGCTGCACCACCAAATTAAGGACGTGAGCCAAACAGGGCACATGGGTGAAGTGTCCCTGTCAGAGGGCAGAGAGGAGGTTGGTGCCATTGTCGCAAACCACCATCCACCATCTCTGGCTGAAGCTGGCATGGCATCAACCACCTTTGAGCCTGCCCCTGCAGAGCTGACAGAATCTCTGCCCCACTATGGCTCCTGTCCCCTAAGCAGACCAACTCAAGCACCGCATGGCATCTTTTTACCTGAGTGCTTGCATAGCCTCTAGAACGCCTACGGAGCACCGCTGGTTCTGAGGACAAATCTGCACAGGAAGAGGCCATAGAGGAAGAAGAAGAGGAGGGGGTGGAGGAGAGAGGTGTGTCAGAATCACCACTACCAGCATTTTGGAGGCGTGGTGGCGGAACAAGCTCCAACAATACTGCACCCTGTCCTGCATCCTTCCCAGCTGCCAGCGGGGTTACCCAGTGCGCCGTGAAAGAAAGGTAGCGTCCCTGTCCATGCCTGCTGGACCATGAGTCAGCAGTAATATGCACCTTACCACTGACCGCCCTGTCCAACGAGGCCAAGACATTGCCTTCCACATGTCGGTAGAGAGCCGGAATTGCCTTATGAGAAAAAAATTGGCGTTTGGGAACCTGCCGCTGAGGTACCACACATTCCACAAATTCTCGAAAGGGGGCAGAGTCTACCAGCTGAAAAGGCAGCAGTTGGAGTGCTAGCAATTTAGCCAAACTAGCATTCAGCCGCTGAGCATGTGGATGGCTGGGACAGAATTTCTTTCGCCGGTTTAGCAACTGGGGTAGGGAAATTTGCCTGCTACAATCGGACGTTGGTGTAGCGATAGCAGATTGCCCGCAAGTACTTGGCACACCTAATTCTACACCTTCATTCCTGTCTGTGCTGGTTTCTGAGAGGACTGAAGATATAGTGGGGTTGGAGATCCCAGCTGGTAAGGAGAGGTCCGCCTTGTTCTTTGGTGTGGGTCTTTTAAGTGCTGTTGCCAATGGACTGCATGGGAGCTCGACATATGTCTGGTCAAGCATGTGGTGCCCAAGCGGCTGTTGTTTTGGCCAAACTTGATACACTTGCAAACAGCAACAGTGCGATCTGCTGCACATGTCTCAAAAAAGGCCCACACCAAAGGACTTTTGGAAAAACGTGCAGAGTCAGCAGCGCCCTGCACATGCGGAGCTCTGCGGTGTGATGCAGTCAGTTGGCTGCCCTTAAGCTTGCCCCTGAAGGGCACCCTGCCTCGTTGGAGATGTGCCTCCTCTCTTCTCTCAGGCACCCACGTAGAGTCAGTGACCTCATCATCCCCTCCCTCCTCGTCACTGGAGCAAACCTGGCAGTATGCTGCAGCTGGGGGAACATGACTGCCAGTTTCTTGTCCTTCTTGGGCACCCACTCTTCTCTCTGGTCTCACGTTACTGCCTTCATCCTCAACCTGGGTACCATCATGAGAGCCTCCAAAATGCTGCTCATCCTCCTGCAGCATGTACCCTACACTGTGGTTAAACAGTTTGGTGGACTCCTCAGGGCATGATGGTGGGGCTAGGGAAGGAGTGACCGATGACATTGAGCCGATGGAAGAGGCCGCTTTGGCAGCTGCATTGGCAGACAAACTACCCTGAGCCTGGGTGACAGAGGATGAGGAGGATGAGGACGGCTTTGTCATCCACTCTACCAACTCTTCTGCATGTTGTGGCTCAACACGGCCAGCTGCCGAAAAAAAGGACAAGCGCGCTGAGGATGCACCGTGTCCATGACCAGCGCTGTTTGCTGTAGACACAGAGCCTGCTTGCCCTCTTTTAGTGGCCTGTGAGCGTCTGCCTCTCCTTGGTGGCCTTCCAGACACACTGAAAAGTAGTGAAAAAATGTAGCACATAGCTGACGTGCATAAATATCGTAATATAAATGTGATAACAGAGGAGGGTAACTCCAGTGAAGTGAATAACCCAGGTTGGATCAAAAACAAATGTATGCCTCTGATACCAAAATAAAAAAGGGAAAAATCAAGTCCCCTTATGTCTAAACAGAATAAACAGTCACTGGATGGTATAAATCCCGGAGTGATATAAATGGGTATGCAGATCCATCCATAGTAAGAATGTCATGGAAGGATAAACATCTACAACTTGACAGAAGGTAAATGCTCTTACCAGATCCAGTGGACTCTAGTGTCAGCGACATAGAATCATCAGAGCCGTGTGCCACACATGGCAAATGTATAGATGTCCAGGTGGATGAGACCTCGTGGTGTATTCCAGGGATGCTCTTAAGGGCTTCCAAGTCCAATCGTCAGTTCGGGACAGGGACTTCCAGATCCAACGCCACTTTAGGAACTCTAAAATGGGAATCTTGGTGGGTAGATGTAGCCAGGTGGAGTGCCCACTCATGCCAAGAGGTTATGTGGAGAAAAAATATTGCTTCCACATAGTGCAGATAAAAACGAGTTGTATTTTATTTATAAAAAACCCATACATTAAAATGTGATCACAGAACAGGAAAGGGCAATATGAAAAGTGATAGAGCCGCCCTACGCATTTCGACCGAAGGGTCTTCTACTGGGGCATAAATCCCCTCTGCACATTGCCAATATATATAAAATACCACTTGTTTTTATAATTAAAATACCACTCGTTTTTATCTGCACTATGTGGAAGCAATATTTTTTCTCCACATAACCTCTTGGCATGAGTGGGCACTCCACCTGGCTACATCTACCCACCAAGATTCCCATTTTGGAGTTCCTAAAGTGGCGTTGGATCTGGAAGTCCCTGTCCCGAACTGACAATTGGACTTGGAAGCCCTTAGGAGCATCCCTGGAATCCACCACAAGGTCTCATCCACCTGGACATCTATACATTTGCCATGTGTGGCACACGGCTCTGATGACTCTATGTCGCTGACACTAGAGTCCACCGGATCTGGTAAGAGCATTTACCTTCTGTCCAGTTGTAGATGTTTATCCTTCCATGACGTTCTTGCTACGGATGGATCTGCATACCCATTTATATCACTCCGGGGTTTATACCATCCAGTGACTGTTTATTCTGTTTAGACATAACGGGACTTGATTTTTCCCTTTTTTATTTAGGTATCAGAGGCATACGTTTGTTCTTGATCCAACCTGGGTTATTCACTTCACTGGAGTCACCCCCCCTCTGTTATCACATTTATATTACGATATTTATGCACTTCAGCTATGCGCTACTTTTTTTACTATTTTGTTTATCGTATATTATTATTATTATTATTATTATACAGGATTTATATAGCGCCGACAGTTTACGCAGCGCATTACAACAACATTAGGGCAGACAGTACAAGTACAATACAATTCAATACAGGAGGAATCAGAGGGCCCTGCTCGTTAGAGCTTACAATCTAGGAGGGAGGGTCAAGTTATACAAAAGGGTAATAGCTGTGGGGGATGAGCTAATGGAGAAAATAATGCAGTTGTTAGATGGAGGCAGGATAGGCTTCTCTGAAGAGGAAAGTCTTCAGGGATCGCCTAAAAGTGGATAAATTTGGAGACAGTCTGACAGATTGGGGTAGGGAATTCCAGAGGATGGGCGAGGCTCGGGAGAAGTCCTGGAGGCGGATATGGGAGGAGGTGATGAGGGAGCTAGAGAGCAGGAGATCTTGGGAGGAACGGAGATGGCGTTTAGGCTGGTATTTTGAGACTAGGTTAGTGATGTAGCTGGGGGCACAGTTGTGGATGGCTTTGTAACTTATTGTTAGTATTTTGAATTTAATTTGTTGGGCGAGTGGCAGCCAATGGAGGGATTGGCAGAGAGGGGTAGCAGACACTGATCGGTTTGTAAGGTGGATGAGTCTGGCAGCAGCATTCATGATGGACTGAAGGGGGGATAGTCTATTTAAAGGTAAGCCAATGAGGAGAGAGTTGCAGTAGTCGAGGCGAGAGATAACCAGGGAGTGAATCAGGAGCTTTGTAGTTTCACTGGTTAGAAAGGGATGTAGTTTAGAGATGTTGCGGAGGTTGAGGCGGCAAGCTTTGGAAAGTGATTGGATGTGGGGCTGAAAGGAGAGTTCAGAATCTAGGATAACACCTAGCACCCTGACATGTGGGGACGGGTGGATGGTTTTGCCATTGCTCTTCACAGAGAAGTCAGGGGAAGAGGCACATGGGGGAGGAAATATTATAAGCTCGGTTTTGGACAAGTTGAGTTTGAGGAAGTGGTGTGACATCCATACAGATATGTCGGTTAGTAAGTTAGTGATGCGTGAGGAGACTGATGGAGTGAGTTGAGGGGTGGAGAGATAGATTTGTGTGTCATCAGCATAGAAATGATATTGAAAGCCATGAGAGGCTATCAGCTGACCCAGGGAAGAGGTGTAGATTGAAAATAAAAGAGGTATATGTCATACTGTGTGTAGCTGCCCCCCCCCTCTCCTTTTTTGCCATTACAGTTAGCGCAGTGTTTTTTCACCACCAATTTTCCAGACATACTGTACAATTATATTAGCAAAACAATGCCTGAAGTTTACTAAAAACAGTACACCAGGAATGGCCTGCAGTCAGGTATAGGCTTGGCTGGAATACAATGCAGTGGATATACATTTTCTGAAAGGATATATACAAAGCCGGGATATATGTATATGTGTGTGTGTGTATATATATATATATATATATATATATATATATATATATATATATATTACACTACAGCTAACTGTCTCGCCCGCCCGCCTGCCTGAAGTATATTAGTGACAGTACACCAGGAACAGTCTTCCGTGAGATGAAGCTAAACTATATACAGTGTACATATTTTTATACAAAGCTGGGATGTGTGTATATATATATATATATATATATATTAAGTACACTGCAGCTAACTGTCTCACCTGCCTGCCTGAAGCATTTTATCAAAAGTACACCAGGAACGGTCTGCAGTGAGATGAAGCTAAATACACAAAACCGGGGTATGTGTGTGTGTGTGTGTGTATATATATATATATATATATATATATATATATATATATATATATAAAATACACTGCAGCTATCTAACTGTCTCGCCTGCCTGCCTGAAGTATATTAGCAACAGAACACCAGGAATTGCCTGCCTGCTCAAACTAAATGAAATGACACTCTCTCTGTCTCTCTCTAAACAAATGCCATCAACACACTACATGAGGCCGAAGCGTGGGCGGCCTTATATAGTGTGCAGCGTGTACATAACCCCCTGAGCCATAATTGGCCACAGGCACCCTGCCTGTGGCCAATTATGGCTCTCTTCGCTGACGGCGCTGTGATTGGCCAAAGCATGCGGGTCATAGTGCATGCTTGGCCAATCATTAGCCAGCAATGCACTGCGATGACGCAATGCATTATGGGCCATGATGTGCCGCTCGAATTTGGCGCGAATGGCCCATGATGTTCGAAATTTGGCGAACGGCTGATGTTCGAGTCGAACTCATGTTTGACTCGAACACACAGCCCATCCCTACTTGTGACACTGCGCATGGCTATGGACTTAGGGCTGGTTCACACCACAGAAGGACCACATGTGTGAGGCTGCCTGCTGGCTAAGCAGGTAGCAATTCTGTCTAGCAGCACTGGGTTTGCAGGTTCCTTGTCAAAAGAAGTTTATTGAGTATACAATGTTATAAAGATACATAAAGTAAGTTTACAAGGATCTATAAAGTAAGCTCATTGTTTTACAGTAGGGTTTATATAGGTAAATATCATGAAATTTCAAATATTAAACATTGGGTTCACGTAAACCTAAATTAAAGATATATATAATTTCCTTAGTTACTTTTGTAGGTATTTAAATGATTTATACCTACTATACATATTGTTTACAAGTAGAGTGTATATAGGTCAAATAAATTCTGATAATGAGCTTTAATCGTAAGGTGGAGAAAAGGAAAGAAGAAAAAGGGTTGAAAGGTAGAGGTATGGTCCACAAGGTTGTCCCGCTCGTCAGTTTATTATTCTTTTTAGTTCTCTTTGAAGCCTTAGAATGGGTGTCTCTGTAAGTCATTTAATCTGTTACCATGGCAACAGGACAGAGTCATTGAAGTTTGACAGGAACTGTTGTTCTATCCAAGGATGCCAAAGTTTTTCAAATTTTGGAATTTGATTTTGATCGATGGCTACCATCTTAGCATGGGACATTGTATTATTCATTCTGTGAATTGTTTCTGCTAGTACCAATGTAGGAGATTTCCATGCCTTGGCCACTGTTTGTTTTGCAGCCGTTATTAGTTGGATCATAAGTTTGAATTGAGAGAGTGTTAACCTTTCCGGTTTTAGATTAAGTAAAGTTAAATATGGATCTGGTTGTATTATTTTTTTAAATATTTTAGATGCAATCACGAAGACTTCCTTCCAGAAGGTTTGGATTACTGGGCACGTCCACCATATGTGTAAATATGTGCCTATTTCTGGGCATCCTCGAAAACAAAGAGCTGAGGTATTAGGTGAATATTTTGCCACTCTAGCGGGTACAAGGTACCAGCGAGTTAGGACTTTATAATTTGTCTCCAGTGCTAAGATGTTGGGTGAAGATGATTTAGATGTGAGCCATATGTTAGACCAGTCCGTGTCTTCTAAAGTTCGTCCCAGGTCCTCCTCCCACCTCTGAACGTAAGAGGGTCTATTAAGATTTGCTACTCCATATAATTGATTATAAAGTGATGAAATTGTACCTTTAGCAAATGGATCTTTTGTACAGATTGATTCAAAAATGAATAATTGGGATAATGGTGTATCCCCCTTTAGGAATGGTGTATAGAAATTTTTGATTTGGAGATATCTAAATATCTCAGAGTTTGGTAGATCATATTTTTCTCTAAGCGATGGGAATGAAAGGAATGATTTAGATGCTATGAAGTCATTTAGTGTCTGAATGCCTGATGTTGTCCAAGCTTTAAAAGAATTTGGGTAGATCCATGCCGGATAAAAGGCCGGATTTCTGATAAAAGAAGGAGAGGATTGTGTGGAGATTGTAACTGATATTTGGTTTTTAGTTTATCCCAGAGAGATAAGAAGTGTTTAGTTATGGGATTATGAATTTTAAAGCGGTCTTTAGGATCAAGCCATAATAAATTTGATATTAATAGAGGGTCATTTTCTGAAGCCTCTATAAATACCCATAATGGGATTTCCTGTTTTGCATGGTATTTGGACAGACTGGCCAAATGTGCTGCTCTGTAGTAGTTAGTAAAATTAGGGTATCCCAGGCCTCCTTTATTTTTGGGAAGATGTAGTGTGTGTATAGGTATACGTGGTTTAGAAGAGCCCCATATAAACGAAGTTGCTCTTTTTTGTACTATTCTCAAAAAATAGGAAGGAATTGGAATAGGGAGGACTCTGAATAGATAAAGCAATTTGGGTAGAATAGTCATTTTGATTGCATTAATCTTCCCTATCCAGGATAAAGGAAGTTGCGACCATTGTTTTATTAGATTTGTGATCTGTCTTAATACAGGAGGATAATTGGTTGAGAATAAGTCAGAATGAGATGCTGTTAAATGAATTCCAAGATATGGGATTGATTTTTCTGCCCATGTGAATGGGAGTGCAGCCCTAGCCGGGATCAATTCCATGTTTGTGAGTGAAATATTAAGCACTAGGCATTTCTTAGGATTAATCATAAGGCCGGATAGGGCTGCAAACCCATCAAGAGCTGGTATTAAGTTAGGACCAGAGACCTGTAGTGATGATAGAAAAAGTAATATATCGTCTGCAAATATACATAATTTGTGTGTAATACCTCCTACTTTTGGTTTGTTCTGATGTATTGGGCCATGGGTTCGAGTATAAGGGCAAATAATAAGGGAGATAATGGGCAACCCTGTCGGGTACCTCTTTCGATATTAAAGGCTTCAGATTTGTATCCAGCATATTTTATATAGGCTTTGGGTTTATTATATAATGCTTTGATCCATGTTAAAAAGTGGGGTCCAAAACCCCATTTTTGTAATGAATATTGCATATATTGCCAGGATACTGTGTCAAATGCCCTCTTAATATCTAGAGATAGAAAACATAAAGGGATTTTCCGTTTTTTAGCAATATGTGCCAATAACACTGCCCTGCGTATATTATCGCCTGCCTGTCTATTTGGCATGAAGCCTCTATGTATTAATTTTCCTATAATGCTATTGAGGCGTTTTGCTATTATTTTTGCTAATAATTTAATATCTAGGTTTAACAGAGAGAAAGGCCGATAATTCACACAGGAAGTATCATCAGAAAGGGGTTTTGGGATCATACAAACAATTGCCATTAGTGTTTCTTGCCGAAAAGAATGTCCATCTAGAAGTTTGTTAAAAGTTTCAGTGAGAATGGGAGAGAGTATTTCTGAGAATGTTTTATAGTATAAAGCCGAGTAGCCATCTGGGCCTGGTCTTTTGTTAAGTTTTAGGTCTTTTATGGCGTTAGCAACTTCATCTATAGTTATAGGCTCATCCAAACTGCTTTTTTGATTCTGAGATAACTCAGGTAAGGTTATTTTTGAGAAGAAGGATTCAGCCTCTGTAGGATTAAATTCATTGTTTGTCTTGTATAAAGTTGCGAGATGTGAGTGAAATTTATGGACTATTTTAACTGGATTACAAGTGTAAACATTTTTTGATAATTTCAAACGTATTGGTTTGAAAGATTTGTTAGTTGAATTTAATGCCCGAGCCAAATATGTACCTGGTTTGTTTGTATTCATGTAGAAATTGTGTTTGGAGCGTTTGAGGGATTTATCAACTGACTCAGTGAGAAATAGATCGTATTCCAATCTAGATTTTTCCAGATGAGATTTTGTACTCTGAGATGGATTATCTTGAAATGATATGTAGGCTGCATTAAAATTGAGTTCTATTTTTTTTGCTAGATTTTTGCGTTCCCGTTTAAATAGTGCCATTTGTCTTTGTATTGTACCACGCAAGACAGGCTTATGAGCTTCCCACAGTGTTATTGGGGAGATGTCTGTTGTATTATTAATTGATATGTATTCCTTTAAAGCTTGTTCAATGGCCATCTGATGTAGTGGGTGTTTGAGCATTATGTCCGGTAAGTACCACGTTGGGTCATGCGCTTTTGGTATGGCTGAGGCTATAGTAGTGTATACTGCATTATGGTCAGACCACGGAATCGGAATTATATCTGATGCAATAATTTCTGGTATCATTCCTATTGTTAGAAAAATATGATCTATTCTGGTGAAGGTTTGATGAGGGTGCGAGAAATAAGTGAATTTCTTTTTCATTGGGTTACTTTCTCTCCACGAATCTACCAGATTGTATTTGGAAAGAAGTTGAGAAAAAGGTAATCTAGAGGTTATTTTGGATGGTGTAAAAGGTGATTTATCTAGAAATGGGAGGAGGACCTGGTTCGAATCCCCACACATTATCACTGTTCCTATTTTGTGTGTATTAATCACTTGTAATATATGTGAGAGGAATGGTGTAGGTTGTTTGTTAGGAGCGTAGTAGGAAATCACCGTGATTGCTGTATCCATTATATAACCCATGAGTATCAGGTATCTACCTTCTGGGTCTTTAATTTCTGATGATAAGGTGAATGGTGTGGATCGGTGAAATGCAATTAGAGTTCCCCTTTGCTTGGTACAGGCAGAAGCCGTGTAAATTTGTTGATAAAAAGGAGAAATATATTTTGGAGTAGAATCTTTGGTGAAGTGTGTTTCTTGGAGGCATACTATGTGAGCCTTCTTGTTATGGAAAGTACGGAAGGCTTTGGTCCTTTTTTGAGGGACATTTATTCCCTGAACATTCAGAGAAAGTATATTCAGTGGTGCCATGACAATAGATCAAATATTTTTGACTTACTTTTTGTTATGCAGAGCTGACTGCGCAGATCAACCTGTGTGGACTGAAGAGATGAATAGATAGAAAAGAAACCAGTGAATTCTGGAGTAAAGAGTAAACAAAAAACATATGAGATTAGATGATACATTGTATAAATAATTTTTTGTAAGTAATCACAATTTACCCGTGAAAGAGAATAAATATCTCTCTCAGGGGAATAAGTGCCTTCGTCACACTCCCACATAATATGGTTGGGAGAATGAGGAGGGCTAATGGGGGTACACGGATCTTCCGCTTACAGGAGAGAAGTGCTATGTCAAAAGACATCAAAATGATGTTTCATTAATTGGAGTGCAGAATATAGTTTTTGTTGAAATTATTTATTCCAGGGTGGTTGTATATGGTTAGTCTTGCCCTAGGCTAAATAATTCAGTTAGAAAGGTACTGTTAATAACTTTGGTATTGATGAAGATAGTTTGAATTATTTTGGGATTTTAACCCTTTTAGAATAAACAATTACATATTTTATTCATACGTAACTGTTTAGATATGTTAACTCATAAAATTGAGGTTGTATTGCTTCAGATTACAATAAACAAAAACATAATTCTAGGAACTAGTTAGGTAATAATATATTTGTTTTAAGAAAAGAAAGAAAAAGCTTCCATTACTTCTGGATTATTGAACATATTTGTCCTAAAAAGTAATAAATCTATTGTTATTACCTGATAATATATAACTGAACAAGAATTTCCTTATTTCACTTATATATTCTAAGGCTATATGAATCAGAAGTAATAAGAAATATAACTGGAATGTAACATGATCCCACACAGTGTGTGACTATCAGAATGCAGTTACATTCAGTTATAAATATAGGTTTTTTATAGAGAACCATCTCTTAGTATAATAAATGAAGAGATATCAGGAATTAGGATGTCAGTCCATTGAATCTTCTTGGTCCATGGATGATGTGGCATAACGGCCTCTTTTGTGAGAATGATGATTCCCATTTTGTTCTGGAATTTTCTGGGTGCTGCCTGAAGGTGAAGATGATGCCATTCTTCTGCGTGTGGGAGTGTTGCTGCTTGTGGGTTCTGTCAGATTTAATTTTAAAAGGGTTTGTTGTAGTTCATCTGCTGATCTGCTTCTGTAAATTGTACCTTGGTAGTTAAATCTGACTGAAAAGGGGAAGCCCCATTGATACATAATGTTGTGGCGTTGCAGTTCCATTAGTTGGGGTTTCATGGATCGTCTTTTAGTAATAGTAAGTTGGGATAAGTCAGCAAAAATTTGATAATTGTGTCCTTGAAAATTAAGTTCCTTTTTTTCTCTTGCAGCAATTAGTATTTGTTCTTTCGTTCTGTAATAATGAAATTTTGTGATTATATCACGTGGGGGTCCATCTTTCTTTTTGGCTGTGAGGGCTCTGTGTACTCTGTCCAGTTCTAAACGTTCAATAGGGATATCTGGCTTTAGTTCTTGTAATAGAGCAGTAATAGTAGATTGCAGGTCTGTCACAGTTTCAGGTATTCCCCTTATGCGTAAGTTTGAACGTCTGGCTCTATTTTCGGAATCTTCGAGCTTAGTTTGAAGTATTAAATTCTCTTTTTTTAATTGTTCCAATTCTGTTATATTTTCTTGGGTTGTAATTTCAATTTCATCCATTTTTATTTCTAAGGCTGCGGTGCGGTTTCCCAGCTCTCTTATTTCTTTGGTTAGGCTTTTTGTTATTTGGTCTGAGGTTTGTTTTAAAGCCTTATGAAGCATCTTTTCAAATTGTAATAATATTACTGGGGATGCTGAGGAGGCTTGTGGAGAAGTTTGTGAGAGGATTTGTTCTGTATCTGACTCAAATGGAGAGTCTTGCTGTGACATTTTCTGTCTGTGAGAGCGCCCTGATGCTGTATCTTGTGAGGTGACTGGAGCTGCTTCAGCTGCAGTGAGTGCCTGTGAGCTCTTTGTGAGGTGATTTTTATTTCTGCCACGGTTTCCTCCCAGTACCATATTTCCTGCCCAAACTTTCACAGTTTGTTCCCTGGGGCAAAAAGGTTCAAATGGATACCTTTTGAGCCTGCAGGCTCCGCTTTGTCCTTCTCTTCTCTCCTCAGCGGTGTGGAGCTCTAACAATGCATGTCTGCTCCGCTAGGCTCCGCCTCCTGCCCTCGGGTTTGCAGGTTCAATTCCCCAACATGCTAATGCTTGTGTAAAAGTTTATGTTCTCCATGTGTGGGTTTCTCACCACAATCCAAAGACATGCTGGAATTTTATTTGTCTCCTGTCGAAATAGTCTCTAATGTAAGAAAGTTAATTTTGGACTTTAGATTGGAAGATCATTGCAGCCAGGGACTGATGTTAATGGGGGTTATCTACGAAAGGCAGTAAAAGTGCAAACTACAAGTGCAAACTACTGAAAGTGCACTTGGAAGTGCAGTCACTGTAGATCTAAGGGGAAGATCTGAAATGAGGGGAAGCTCTGCTGATTGTATCATCCAATTATGTGCAAGCTAAAATGCTGTTTTTTATTTTCCTTGCATGTCCCCCTCGGATCTACAGTGACCGCACTTCCAAGTGCACTTTCACTTGTAGTGCAAAGTAGATTTGCCTTTTCGTAAATAACCCACAATGTTTGTTAGCACTAATCATGCCCAGGGACTTGGACATTTAAAATTGTAGGATTTACACTACACAGGTACATATGTTTAGAAAACAGTTGCTTTGTTTATGTGGATGCAAATAGACTTCGATCTTTGGCCTGTAGTTGGAAATTTTATGCACGCCAAGAGCTAACACAGTTGAGAAGAAGAAGAAGAAGAAAGAAGAAGAAAGAAGAAGAATCTTGTAGATTTTTTTTTAAGCTAGTAAATGAATGTACATACGTTTGTTTCTGCTGGCAAAATAAAAGTACATTATTGAGCTTGTTGTGGTGTGTGTCTTTTTTTTTTTTTTTTTTTTTTTCTTTCTTTAGTTTTGGGGGTGGTGGTTTTGGGGAAGTGCATTATCTTTTTATATCTTATAATTTCTATATGTATTTGTGCACCAAAATAATGAGTCTCTTCGCCCTGGTTAACATTGATACTACTTTGAAATCACGCTACTTCACTTGAAGTAGCACGATTTCAAAGTAGCAAGGTCAGGGCGATTTCAGGTGCTACTTGATAGACATGTGTGTGGCTTCATACACAGATGTTTAGTGAAGTCACACCTGAAATCGGCAAAAGTAGTGCAGGAACTACTTTTGCAAATCAATGCGGCGCTGCAAAATTGCTATGGCATAGATTGGAACAGTGCCATTGCCACCAATAGGCTGTGACTTGTCATGCGATTTGATCTCTTAAATTGCATGACAAATCACTCCAATGTAAACCTAGGCTTCAGCACACCTGCAAGTAAGTGATAAAGGTGGAGTCTTTATATATAACAGCTGTGGAGAATTGCAGGTAATTAATTCAGCTGTTGGATAGGCAGTGTTGTATGTGTCAGCTCTGGTTCACATTGGTGCAATTTGACATATTTGTGCTACCCTTAAGTCGCACCAACTTCAAAAGAGTCCCTGTACTACTTTGGTGTGACTTTCATGTGACTTGAGGTACATAGGGCGCAATATTACACAGGCATTCCCAGAAGTTGGGCCAAGTTGCAGCGACAAAGTGGCAGCAAATTAGTGTGACTTTCAGGTTGCAGCAGTGTCACTTGTGCATCCTGAAAGTAGGGCAAATTCATCCCTGCACTACCTTGGTTTGACTTTGATGCGATTTGAGATCCATACACCACAAGTTTACACAGACATTGCTTCAAGTCATGGCAAAGCTGTGCAATTTTAAGGTCGCACAAGTGCAAATGGGGCTTTATTCAAAGATGTTATCAATTAATACCATTAGGATACTTTCACACTTTGGTGACATTTCATGCAGCTTTGGACCTCAGAGTCACATGAAAAGTTGTCCCCCATGATTTCCATTCATATCTATGCAACTTCACCCATGTTCACATTGAATTGACATGTCAAATTGCAGGCCAAATCGGCGCCTATTGATGGCAATGGAACTGTCCAAATTGGTGCAATGCCACAACAATTCCTAAAAGTAGTTCCTGTACTACTTTGGTCGACATCAGGGGGGCGATTTCTTACCTCCCAACTTTTTGAGATGGGTGTAAGGGACACCTATTAGCAAAAATATGTAGGCATAGGACACACCTCCTAAAACACCTTCTTAAAAAAAATATTAGTTAAACCTCCAAGTGCTTTTTTTTTTTTTTTTACCAATAATATTCCTTTAGATTGGCTTTGGAAATTCACAAACAAAGCAATTTAGAAATAAGATGAGAGGTTTAGCTCTGAGAAACCCTTTTTGAAAGATATGAGTGCATTTTATATACTATTATACAGATCAGAACAAAATGAGGGACAAATGAGGAGGAAAGAGGGACAAAGGGACTTTGTTCTAAATCAGGGACAGTTGGGACCTATGTGATTTTATTAGACATCTGTGCAGAAAAGTGCACTGATGTCTCTAAAATTGCTCACAAAGTCGGGCTGAGGCCCCTTTCACACTTGTGTGACTTTGGAAATCACATGACAAGTCATACCCCATGATTCTCAATGTGTACCATTTATATATGTGCGACTTCAAGTCACACCGACTTCAAAGTAGTCCCTGTACTACTTTGGTCTGACTTTGATGCGAGTTGAGGTCCATAGACCTCAAGTTTACACAGGCATACCCTAGAATTGTGGCAAAATTGCCAATTGCCAATAACTTAGTAGAAATTGGCATTTGCATATACGCGGAATTGCTAATTAGCGCTGATTTCAAATTTACTAACGTTTGTTCGCCGCTAATATTTTTCATTCGCACGTTCGCCTGCTGAAATTTTAATTGTCTAAAATGGGCCCTATTATTTGCAATAGTACCCAGTACTTCCTGGCGCTATAGTAAATGACCCCCATAGTCTCCTAATAGTCACACTGCAATACATAATGTAAACAGGAGCATTCATTTCACAAGATAAATTCTAATATATTCGTAGCTGTTTAAACACTTACGTTAAAAGGTTAACAACACAAAAATAAGGAACAAACACATTAACCAATGAGGAATCCCACAATAGCTGAAATGATCATCATGGAAACACCAGGTAGGTAGGCACGTACCCCGGATGAGTAATCTGCAAACCTCCAGGAGAAGCACCCTATAGGCTACACCAGCAGTAAGGTAGTGGTTATCTGAAGGCAAATGGGAGGAGGCATATTAACGTAAGTATAGTCAAGGATTCTTAAAGGCAGATAGCGCTTTATGGTAGTGATAGGGTTAGGGATTTGATTCAGAGTTCTTACTTAAATCTAATGCCTACATGTAAAATCTGTTATGAAATATAGTCTGTTATGAAATGCCTGCGTTGCAGTATCTTATGAAACTAACCTTTGTCTGCTGACACATTATTCTCAATGAAACCGCTTTTATTGTAACCTTTGGCTGCTGATACGACATTATTAGTCAAAAATGCTTTTATCAGCTGATATCTAAATTGTACTTTAATATTTTCGTCATGTAACCAATCTTATAAATATATTAAATAAAACAAGACAGTTAACTCACTGCGGGGCACTCACTGCTCGTGGAATGAGACACAGACACTCCTGGCTCCGTGTCTATTTCTTTAAGGGCTAAGATTTGACAAAGCAATATAAACTTAAAAGCAACTCATTTAAGAGTTGAACCTAACATTTTTTGGCACCCGAAATAGCAGGGACACACCGATGATACTACAAGAGGTGGCTGAGCTACGCTGACGGAACAAAAGGACAGGCATTCCGGGAACCACAGATCAAAAACCTGGCCAGGTAAGAAAAAGCTTTATTTTTCTTATATTCTGTGCTCCCCTGATTTGTGCCTATCCGTTCTGTCGGTTACGGTTCTCCTGGTTTTAAAACGCCAGCCTCTGTAGTGGTGAGTCTAGAATTACTGCATATTGTGGTTTATATTGCTGGAATTATTTGTTGTTTGTTGTCTGTCTTGTCTGTCTTGTTGAGAAAGTGAATGAGCCTTGCCTAGGTTGGTATGAATTGAAAGAATATCATCCCAAGTGGAATGCGCCCTTACCTCGCAAGAGGACTTTGGGGGTCTGCTGCTTATGTTTGATATTCAATTTAATTCATAAACCATAGGCGGGTTGCGAGTGTAAGCCCTGTCTGCTCCAAAAAGCAGGGATAAGAGTGTATAAGACTGGCCCCAGATACGGGGGGGGGAAATGAGGTCTCCATAAAGCCCGGAGATCTAGTCGGATACCTGGTCACTTCAAGGAATGCTTGTATATGTTGTAGTCGTCAGTCTGGTCATAATATTTTGTCAGTTGACTAGCATATAAAGTAATTCGGTTTCAAGAATCTCATTTAGGAGAGGTTTTTAGTATTCTGGCATCCTAGGAGGAAAAGGCAACGAGGAACTAGTGTAACTTGGTTAAGTGTTTTATATTGTACACTAAGTGTCCCACACGCTACCTAGGCTGGACTGTCAGAATGGGCCAGAGGAACACAAAACCCCGTCAGGGAATTGTGGCACATTACACGGTGCCACAGATAATTAAAAACATCTGTGGGG
Source organism: Aquarana catesbeiana (assembly GCF_042186555.1). Lineage (NCBI taxonomy): Eukaryota > Metazoa > Chordata > Amphibia > Anura > Ranidae > Aquarana > Aquarana catesbeiana. Next base: position 445,964,281 of record NC_133326.1, on the reverse strand, counting down.
AAGATGAAGCGTGGGACTTAAAGGATGTCCTTCGTAAATTTAAGGTGAAAGGAGCAGCGGGTTTAGACCCGGATGTATGGAGTGAAATAAAAAGGGACAGACAAGGAGAGGTGTTAGAGAAGCAATGGATGCGTCAGGTTCAATGCTTAATTAAGGTTTCAAATAGAGCAAAAGAAGAGGGGTGGAAGTATAATCCAGATTGTGATGGTTGGGATATGAAAGATAGAAGAACAAAAAATGTTGAAATTTTAAATAATCTTAGTTCAACCATCCCACCCCCATATACAGACATAAAACGTAAACCACACAAGATATATCCAGTACTTGAGGGGAGAATGGGTACCACCAGATTCCTGTGTATTGTTACAATATGTGGATGATTTATTGTTATGCTGCCCGGACAAGGAAACTTGTTTGGATACCACCCTTAATTTGTTGCAATTTCTAGCAGAAAAGGGTTGCAAGGTTAATAGGAACAAATTACAAATGTGTCAGGAAAAAGTTATCTTTCTGGGACATTGTATATCACGGGGTACAAGACATCTCACTGAGGAGAGGGTTCAAGTGATAAAGGGAATGTTACCCCCACAGAATTTTAAACAATTGCGTATGTTTTTAGGTATTGTGTCATATTGTAGACAATGGATACCACATGCTAGCGCTTTGATGCAGCCATTGTACGATTGTTTGAAAATTGTACCGTATGTGCTTACAGAAGTAGCTTATGAGTCGTTTATCACTTTGAAAAAGTTGTTGATTTCTGCTCCGGCCATTGGTATTCCTGATTACACTAAGAAATTCAATCTATACGTTGCTGAGATCGCTGGACACGCCACAGGTGTTCTGACACAGGCACATGGAAAACAAAGACCAGTCGCTTACTTTTCAGCAGCACTAGATCCAGTGTCCAGAGGTTCACCGTCCTGTGTACGGGCGGTAGCTGCAGTGTCAATTATCATAGATAAGTCATCAGAGATTGTTCTAGACAATCCAGTTGTAGTGCATACCACACATGACATACATGCAGTCTTGTCTCAGGTACAGCCCAAACACATTTCCATGGCTAGGCAATTAAGGTTACAGTGTACTTTACTTTTACCTCCAAATGTCACTTTTCAGCGCTGTACAACCTTAAATTTGGCCACCTTTTTGCCTCTTCAGTCACCAGATTTGGCAAGGGGGAATGATGATAGTACTAATAGTACTAGTGAGAAAGGAAATGAGGTACCTGACACTCTTTTGTTTAAAGAAGTAGATGAACACGATTGTTTTCAGCTCATGGAACAGGAGACAATGGGATTCCCACATGTTACAGATACACCAATTTTAAACGCTGAGCACACTTTGTACATAGATGGCAGTAGGTTTGCTGATGACAAGGGTAAATATCACACAGGTTATGCCGTAGTGACTGATACACAGGTAATTGACGCACAGCCCTTACCAGCCCACATGTCAGCACAAGAAGCAGAATTAAAAGCTTTAGAACAAGCCCTAGAATACTTAAAAGGACGAGAAGGGAATATTTACACTGACTCCGCTTACGCTTATGGCGTAGCGCACGATTATGGCCATATATGGAAGGCTAGAGGTTATCTGACAGCAGCAGGTACACCTGTAAAACATGGAGAAGGGATTAAGAGAGTCCTGGACAATCTTCAAAAGGTTAAACGAGTGGCCATCATGAAGATAGCGGCACACACGAGCGCAAAAACAATTGAGGCAAAAGGAAATGCATTTGCAGATTTGACTGCAAAACAGGCAGCTCTAGGGGGAGGAAGCCCTGAGACCTTAGCAGCGGTAGAGGTGAGTATCCCAGAACCAACATGGCAGCAGCTGAGTAAGTTACAGGAGCAAGCAGGGGAGAGCGAGAAAGATAAGTGGGTCAGAATGGGAGCAGCACCAGACCTTGACAATGTACGGAGGGAAGGAGGCAAAATATGCCTGCCTGCCTCTCTGTACCCAGCAATGGCAGCGGCAGTTCACCTACCCACACATGTCAGTTCCAATTCCATGTATAGGATTGTGAACCAAGGATGGCTCGCCCCTGGATTCAGTAGTACTGCGAGAAACTACTGTGCAGCCTGCCAAATCTGTCTCCTGAATAACCCAGGACAGAGAGTAAAAACCCCACGAAAACACCAGGTCCGGGCCCAATACCCCTTCCAGAGACTGCAAATTGACTACATACAAATGCCCAAGAGCGGCCCCTTTGAGTTTGTCCTCGTGTGTATCGATTTGTTCTCAGGTTGGCCTGAAAGTTATCCAGTAAAATTAGCTACAGCAAAAGCCACAGCCAAGAAACTGATCACTGAGTTAATACCTAGGTTTGGTCTTCCTGAAACCATAGAATCAGATAGGGGAACACACTTTACAGGAGAGATCATGCAGAATGTAATGACCATGTTAGGGGTTCAACAAAGTTTTCACACCCCTTACCACCCACAGAGTTCGGGATCAGTGGAGAGAGTAAATGGGACAATAAAGTTAAAAATACAAAAAGCCATGCAAGAGTTAAACAAGCCGTGGCCTGAATGTCTGCCTTTGGCTTTATTCTCTATAAGGTACACTCCAACAGGAAAAACAGGATTGTCCCCATATGAGATACTTTTTGGTAGTGCACCTAGATTAGGTCTATACTTTCCACAGAGTATGCAATTGCAATGTGATAGTTTGACTGCATATGTAATACAATTACAACAACGTCTAATTAAGATCCACAAAAGTGTGTATTCTTCTCTTCCAGACCCTAATTCAATAGCAGGTACACATACTCTGCTACCAGGGGATTATGTATATGTAAAGAAACACACCAGAAAGACATTGGAGCCAAGGTTTGAAGGTCCTTATCAAGTGCTTCTGACCACGGCCACTTCAGTAAAGCTGGAAGGAAAACCAACCTGGATACACGCATCACACTGCAAGAAACAACCCGAGAAAACAACATGATGAAATATCTACTTACATATTTTCTGTTGAAGATTGTTGTTTTACAAATACATGCATGGACTCCTGGTATTAATGTAATTGAGGTAGAGGAAACAGCAAATTTTCAATGGGTTATAGATGATCCTAAAGTAGCTAATGATTCAGGATATGAGATGAATAAGTATTATGATGTAGGTAATTACACTGTTAAAGGACACAGGCGACCATTTCATATAGATGTAGGTATTGCATGGATACAGGCAGACCCACTCTCAGAAGTAACTATAACCTTCCAGTGGAATGACAATATGCGCTTTCCTTTCAATAACAGTAAAAATCATAGGTGCCATAAAATATCCCTTTCACAGAAGTTGAAACAAGCACGGGAACGGGTGGTAGGACAAATGTACCAAATATTAGTCCATAAAGCAGGGGGAGAAAATATATCAGAAGGGATGTTCAATCTAGCAGATATTACCGTTAATCAATCAAGTACTTTCCTCTGTGCCTCTTGGTGGAGGGAAGAGAGAAATGATGGGTGGTATTGGAATGCAGAGGCCTATGGATTTCACATACAAATGGAGGAAGAAGTAACGCCAATAATTGAATCTTCCATATTAACACCCGTACCAAACACTTGCATAAATTTATCAACATCACAACAGAAAACAAAAATAAAATTCAATATCACCTTTCCCTCAATACCAGAGTGTAGGTATAAGCGGGAATGGTATGATACTCTATTAGGATTAACAGGTACATGGGAGTTTTAAACTCGGTCGAAATAGAAGAAATGAACAACAGATGGAAGCATGCAGGGGGACACATAGCTGACAGTTTGACTATTACAAGCAAATGGTTACCCACCGCTTTTGAAACCCAACTGCAAGAAATACCCCTATTACAATTTTTGGGAGGGTTAATAAATCACACTATAGGAGCAGAGCTCCAGCTGTGGAATCAAAGTCAGCAGTTTGTAAATTTCACACAGTGCTCTTTTAACCTCTTATTCTATCATATATAAATAAATAGGGCCAGGACTGAACTACAGTTGGGAAATTATCATACCTGGATGAAATATTTTAAAGGTCTAACTGACGATGGTGTATGGTTCCAAGTAAAAGGGGATAAGGTAGAATGTGAGGATAAATGGTGTGTAGGAAGGTTTGAAGCTTACCGGGTAGCAGATGTAATGGAGATGTGTAAAATAGTGGTTATGCCACTAGTAATTAAAGACGAGTTTTGGTATCCAGAAATATATGGGAAATATGTAGATAAAGGAAACAGAACCCATGATTTAAATCTATGTGAAGGAACTAATAAGGGAATGGTATGTGGCAGAAGCTCCCCAGTATATGAACCTTGCTTGTTAAAATACCAAACTAGCATATGCAAAATGCAAAGAACACCAATAAATGTGAACAATAGATTCATAGAAATAGGACCCCAGCATATTTGTATCATTACTAATGACAACCGCACCATGTTAGCGTTAAATAAATCGGCGCCATTTGCGGGATGTATAAAAAAGATTAAAATATTACAATGGGGTAACGACACCTATCTTTTTGAACCAGACGCCGATAAGGTATTCTCTTCAGTTTATGAGGTACATAATCTCACTGACACTACACCCTTTATAATTTCTTTAGACCCACTAAAACAGGTTTTGGAACAATCAGAGTTGTTAAGACGACACATAGAAACACTAGAACATACCCTACAGAATAACCTCGTATCTGCAATAATTGACAAAGGAAGACTAGTGCATCTCTCATCACAGATACAACAGGATACTGCACCACATTGGTGGGATATATTTAGTGGAATGTCTTCTACAGCGACCAATACCTTTCACTGGTTGTCCAATGGTAATTATTATTCTAATATTAATATCACTTACAATCACGAATATATGTGTATACAGGAAAATAAATAGGAAAATTAGGAGAATAGACAGGGCATACTGATAAATGTGTATTGACATCACCCTACTCCTACAAAACTCCTCTTCTTGATGTTAGTAATACCTAGGGGGATGGGTTTTACCCCTCTGACAACTCGCGGTCAGGGAAAGGACTCTGGGGAAAAACTGACTAGAACTTATTCATGAGGACCCAGGGGGAAGGAGAGGATGATGTCAAAGGGGGAAATTGATAGGGTTAGGGATTTGATTCAGAGTTCTTACTTAAATCTAATGCCTACATGTAAAATCTGTTATGAAATATAGTCTGTTATGAAATGCCTGCGTTGCAGTATCTTATGAAACTAACCTTTGTCTGCTGACACATTATTCTCGATGAAACCGCTTTTATTGTAACCTTTGGCTGCTGATACGACATTATTAGTCAAAAATGCTTTTATCAGCTGATATCTAAATTGTACTTTGATATTTTCGTCATGTAACCAATCTTATAAATATATTAAATAAAACAAGACAGTTAACTCACTGCGGGGCACTCACTGCTCGTGGAATGAGACACAGACACTCCTGGCTCCGTGTCTATTTCTTTAAGGGCTAAGATTTGACAAAGCAATATAAACTTAAAAGCAACTCATTTAAGAGTTGAACCTAACAGTAGTAAATCAGAAACACAAATTGAAGGAGTGTCTTCCTATCAGAGATTACTATACTTTGAGCTAAGCTGGTGCAGACATTCCACCACAATGGTAGTGCTTGATCCGAGACAAACCTGCCAAGTGTTGGTGGTTTATGTACAAGATTTCCCACTGAGGGAGCCAATCCTCAGAGTGGGAGGTGCTGGAACCTTGGTGCCAAACAATCGCCGCTATGTGAGCAGCAAGGGGCCAGGGACAGGGCAGTTCTCTGATGAGTTGGATAGCGGCTTAGCCCTGCCCCTAGGGGCGGGATGACATCATGTGTCAGCGCATCACCGGCGTGAGAATCCCCCAGCCACATCAGGAAGCGACATGGTGGGGAATGGTAGGAGCTCCTCCCTGGATGCAGGACGTGAGGGTAGCAGGAAGTACTTAAATAGTGTTGCTTATTGTTGTCTCATACAATGGGTGCATGTAGTCGTGGGGAGCAAACATCCCCTAGTGCAGCTATAGCTAATTATTAAAGTAATGGGTGCTCATAGCAACACCAAATGAGAGGATGAGGGTGAGAGAGGTCAGCAATCAGTAAAGTCATCTCTCATAAACAATATACCTATGAATCTTGCATCAAATGATTGAATTATTTTGTTTATTAATAGGAACTTCAACATGATTCATCAGAGTGATATTACATCAGTCATATTTGATGGCACCCATTTTTGTCCCAATGATGTGTTAGAGAACATATACCAAATTATTACACATATGTAGCGCTACCCTCATGAGGGCCGCTTAAAAATACTGTACCCCAATGGTTGCCCTGGCCTTGCAAGTCTCCTAACACCTCTGACACCCTGATTTCAGACATTTTATCAAAGGAATATGGATGCAGACACAGAAAAGTTTACAGTAAACCAGATGAGTTTTACTTAAGATTTCTTGCAGTGAATCAAGTCAACAGAAAATGGATCAGATAAAAGAAATAAAGTTATTGTTACACTCTTTATATTAACAAGCAAATGAATGTTCAACTGAAGTCCCTTGGGAAGCAAGAATCAACAAGTTTAACCAATCAAGGTCAATGGCTGCAGGCCAGAAAAGGGTAGGAGAATCACCAGTATGGAGTCAGACTAATCCCTTTAACCTCCTGACGCCACAGCCTCCTCTTTACACAAACATGTAACATAGCCTGGCACGCTGTACCTAGATTATGCAACCTTGATCTCTGAACATAAGAGAGTTCCTTGGTAATATGAGGCCAAAAAGATGCCCAACGTTCCTGCCTCTTGTAGAGGGAGGGGGGGACAAAGGAGTCCTGTTTTTCTTGATGAAGGTGTCTTGAATCTTCAGGTGAAGGGGCTCAAAGTAATTGTTAGATAATGACATTAAGCAGTACAGGGGGGCGTGGCCGACCAGAGCTGAAGATGGCCGCTTAAACACTGCGCTTGTCAGCCCAGGGGAAACAACAGAGCGACGACAGTCTGCACAACTTCTAAATCCATCGCCATCCTTGCTCCAGAGACAACCAGGAGCACGAACATCATGTCCAGAAAGAGGATGACTGAATACAACTCCAAAAACTGACCAAATTCTTTTTCAAGCCGGCGGGGAGGGTTAGTGACACTAAAGAATGCGACGGCCCGGCCGCGCCACGGGACTCTTACACTGATCTCCCGAAAGAAATTCTGGAGAGATCCTCCAGCCAAGACCCCCTTGTATTCTCTGATCACCCCCTGAGTGTGATCCCCTCACAAGCAGCCCCGCAAAAGCCAAAATGCGGCTCGATACGCCACCGCAGTGGCCGGATCAGTCAAAAATAGAGGCCCCAGCTTTCAATCCCCTCCTTTCCAACCAGACCTTACATTCCTCAATGGCTTCCTTCCCCACCTCAAGCCAGCCTGTGATCTATTCTACCCTCAAAGATATGCTCCTATCTTTACAGACCTCTCTCATGACTGATCTATCCTCCCTCTTCACCAAAATCACCTCAGACATACACTGTCTGGATGATAGAGTCTCACACATTGAAAGGGGCATGAAGGAATGTACCTCCACAGTGAATGGAGTCATTGATGTGTATGATGACATTAGGGAGGAACAAACTTGGATGCGGGCCAAGCTGGCTGATTTAGAAGACAGATCTCGCAGGAATAATGTAGAATTGAGAGGAATTCCTGAATCCATCCTGCCGGCGGACCTGCCCAAATATGCAAAAGAGCTCATGCATCTCATCATCCCTGAAGCATCTCCCAGAGACATTATAATTGACAGAATCCACAGAACTGCTAAACCGTCCCATCTTGCTGCATTGCATGTATTGATGAGAGTTCATTTTTTCCACATCATAGAAAAACTCCTGTATGGGGTTAAAACCAAAACCCCTTTACCAATTAGGGTATCCAATTCTTTCCAGATCTCTCCAAATACACACTACAACTGAGAAGACAGATGAATCCGATCTCCAAAGGTCTCCAAAATCACAAAATCCAATACAAATGGAGGTATCCGGCAACGCTCCTTGTCACTAAAAATGGCAAATCCCATGTGATCAGCGACCTCAATAAAGGACTGCATCAACTCCACACATGGGGTATACTACAAGAACCCCCCAAGACACATCCGCCGAGCAACGGAACCATCACTCCCCGCCGTAACCTGGATCAAACCTACAGCTAAGAAGAAATACTCCTCATCGCCATGATGGGCCAAATTACTTCTCTATTAATCCCACGGGTTATGACAGAGCGATTTCTTTAATATCTCAGCTTCCTTCGTTTCAGACTGTTTCTACTCCCCAAAAGAGGTCGTGGCTGTGTTTTGCTCCATCTCTACCTATATCCTAACATTCAAGTGTTTAATACTTAACAGTCCTAAAGATCAGTTAACAGTTCAGTTTTTACATTGCATGTGTTTTTAATATATTGTTCTATCCACAGCTCTACTTCTATCTTGCAGACAGTTACCTGGACCTTTGCTCATCTCCCATACCATCTCGTCTTCGGTAATCCTGAGTCCCAGCAATGAAGCGGCTAACTGTAAGTGTTATATATTCCACACCACCTCCATCACACCCCCAGGATGCCACTCAACATATTGTCACTTAACATCAATGGGCTTAACCACCCTACCAAAAGACATTCACTCTGGAAAACCATCAAAGCTCTTCACAGTGACATTGTCTGAATTCAGGAGACCCATCTTCTACCGTCTGATGCACCGTTATGCCCGCGACTACCAATTCCCCCACATCTACCATGCCTCTCACATCACCAAGTCAAGAGGAGTCATGATAGCACTTAAGGCCAATATAGACTTCCACCTTTCCAACATAACAGTAGACCCTGACGACCGCTACATAATTCTGGTCTTTACCACCAACAAAGTATCGTATACTCTTATCAACGTATACTCACACAGAAAATTTTGCTACGGTGGTATTTGACACCTGCTAAGGTAGCATCCTTCAATCTCCAAACCCCTAACACGTGTTGGCGTTGTAAATCCTTTAAAGGAGACATGATCCATACTTTCTGGTCATGCCCCTCACTCCAGGCATACTGGGAAAACACCTTCAAACTCTTATCAACCATAACCAAAAACACAGTACCCTCTTCACTCGATCTTGCGGTGCTAAACCTAAGGATTGAGGACATAACTCATTCCTTCAGATATGTTACAACCCACATACTACTGGCCTCCAGACTCAATATAATGAGACTATGAAAATCAGAAAATGTCAGACAGTTGCCCAAACTATAGACCTAGTAAACTTACATTACAGCTATGAATCAATAATGGCTGCCAGCAACGGACAAGCCACAAAGACCCGAGATGCTTGGAGTCCCTGGGTACACTGGTCTAATGCTGCGACAGTTTTGTAACATTACCATCTCTGTTTTACTAATTTCTTGAATGAGCAATATGTGAGTTACACTCAGTTCTAATATCTGATAAGTATATTACTGTTCGATTTACCAGTTATAGAGGGTCATACCCTCACCTAACCTTTACACTTCGGGTCTTCTCTTCTCCTGGGACACAAAAGAGCTCCCGATTGGGGTGTCGGGGAAGGAGAGGAGACCGATAAATCTATAAAATCATCCTAAAACCAAGTACCAAACAATCTGTTAGATATACATATATATGTCTTGTTATTATTACTAATACAACAACGTTGTTGCACGATGTACAATATTCACGTTGTTTCATGTATTTACCTGTAAAATCTCAATAAAAACCAAATGAAGGATTAACATTAAGCAGTACAATAGATGTTATAGATGTTTCCTTATAGAGCTCTAATGAAGAAGAAAAAGTAAAGGTGTCTGCATGCAGTGTCCTTTGATGCAAAGAAGGTGGGGTATTGCACGCTCACCAGTTTGGGCAATACCAGACTCAAGGATAACATGAATATCCTGCTGTAGGCTTCTGCAGATGCTCAGGAAACAATGTTTGACCATGCTTTCCTTGAGGCCTCAGCTCAGTTGGATCTGCAAGACAGGTGGCAATGATGACCTTCCGACTGTCACTGGGCTGGCAGGACACCGCCGAACAATGGATACATCTGCACCCACTCACCAAAAGCTCTTTCTTTGCTGCCTAGGCCGCAGCAGTGACTCGCTCTCCCCGACCCTCTGGGTCACTGTTTCTAGGTGAAGGCCGTGATCCCAAGAGACGACTCCTTCCCAACACGGGCATTAATCCCCTCTCCCAGCATTCTGTTCTCTCACTCCAGCTGTCTGGAAATTGTAGTCCACAACAGTCTGACTCCCAAGCAAACGTGGCTTTCCAAACAACATGTCCCAAGATCCTTTGCTCTTCTCTCGCAAATCCTCACTCACTGCATTCAGGATGTGGTAGACAAAGTCTGTGCTGAACACTAGAAGGAAACACTCTCCCTGTGGCAAATGCAGCAAGTGTCCTCTGTCATGGCAGACAATTTAGCCATTTCCTGGCTACACATATAATACACAAGTTAAGGACTCAATGCACTTACTAGGGGAGCCTTTACATTAATGTTCTAGTCCCACATATTGTGTGGGTTGCATAACAGCCCAGATGCTTTCTATACTACAGGAGATGTGGTGTACATGGGCGTCCGCAGAACTTTTTTTGGGGGGAGGGGGCGCTTCGGCAGCAGCGATACACAGTCGCATTTAACCCTTTCTTCAACCACTAGTGGGGGTTAAATGCACCCCACTAGCGGCTGAATAGCGCCGCTAAAATGATGGTAAAGCACCGCTAAAACTAGCGGCACTTTACCGATAATGCGGCCAGATGGCAGTGTGAAGTAGCTCTTGATATAATTCAGCTTCACTCCATGCCCATATAAATATAGCCTAGAGAATGTACATCTTTCTATTTGCAATGTATTGCAATACATCTGTTGTGGACATATTTTGATCTTTATGAAAACAGCCTATACTGTATAGGTTGTTTTCATCAAGATCAAAATATGGCCACAACAGATGTATTGCAATACATTGCAATATAGAAAGATGTACATTCTCTATGCTATATTTATATGGGCATCATGGACTGGTATGCCTGAGAGACTGATAATATCTTCTTCACTTTGTATGGAAGTTACTAACACACAACACAAATATATTTTTCCAGCAATAGCTCAGCTTTCCAACTTTCCAAGCAATATATATATATATTCTCCTCCTAACTGGCACAGTGGCACTGCAGTGCTGTTACCTGTGGTTCTTCAGTGATGCGATAGCACTGGCAGCGTATTCTCTCTCGGTCACTGCATGCACCTGTGGGGGGAGCCGGCGCCGCGCCGGCAGGATCGGCATAGCGACATTACACAGGCAGGCTGAGGCTGCCAATCATGTTCCGGAACAGCCGAGATGTCCAGCAGAGGCCCGAGCGGCAGTCAGAGCCAATCCGATGATCAGGCCGGAGGTGAGGGAGGGAGGGACGGATGTCTGTATCAATCTATGATAAGTTGGAACAGACTGAGAGCAGCCCCAGGCCAGCAGACGTAGAAAAAAAGTCCAAAATATTTTATAGCGCACACATTCAAGAATGACATTTCCTGCAAGAGTAGTTAAAAACACCTGAACATATTAAAAAAATACGGGGGTTTGGTCACACTATATGGTCATATAGTGCTAAGCCCACTTACTGTGACAAAGTACCCCGAATTAGTGGGTCCTACTCTAGTAATAGAATGGAAGATCATTTGTCTCAACCATGGGAGCTGAACTACTCTATGTGGGAGAACTGAAGGGGATACATCCTATGCACTGGTGGCCACTAAATAAGAGGTAATGAGGAGGAGGAGGGGTGCTCCAGCCCAAAAAACCTGGTCAAGGTCTATTACAATATACAAAAAACATATTTGGGGGGAACACCCTATAATGTGTTTAAATTCAAGATGGTGCTGCTATAAGACCTAAAAATACGGGGGTTTGGTCACACTATATGGTCATATAGTGCTAAGCCCACTTACTGCAACAAAGTACCCCGAATTAGTGGATCCTACTCTGGTAATAGAATGGAAGATCCCCCCAAATATGTTTTTTGTAAATTGTAATTGACCTTGACCATGTTTTTTGGGCTGGAGCACCCCTCCCCCTCCTCATTACCTCTTATTTAGTGGCCACCAGTGCATAGGATGTATCCCCTTCAGTTCTCCCACATAGAGGAGTTCAGCTCTCATGGTTGAGAAAAAGGATCTTCCATTCTATTACTAGAGTAGGACACACTAATTTGGGGTACTTTGTCGCAGTAAGTGGGCTTAGCACTATATGACCATATAGTGTGACCAAACCCCCGTATTTTTTGAATATGTTCAGGTGTTTTTTTTAACTAGCCTTGCAGGAAATGTCAATCTTGAATGTGTGCGCTGTAAAATATTTTGTACTGTTTGTAGGTCTTATAGCAGCACCATCTTGAATTTAAACGCATTGTAGGGTGTGCCCCCCAAATATGTTTTTTGTAGAAAAAAAAGTCCACGGCTGCCACGGAGACAGCCGCAGCGGCCATTGCATTACACAGGGCAAATGTCTTCACTCTTCAACACCTTCTATAGAGGTCGACCGATATGGGTTTTTCTCTGGTCAATGCCGATATATAGAAATCGGGGTGGCCGATAGCCGATATATGGTGCCAATTTTTGCGGCCGACATTTTGGGCCGATTTTTTTTTTGGCAGGTGGCACTGGCAGGCACTAACAGGTGGCACTAGTTGGCACTAGTTGGCACTGGTTGGCACGGGCAGATGGCACTGGCAGATGGCACTGACAGGTGACACTGGCAAGTGGCACTGATTGGCACTGACAGGTGGCACTGGTTGGCACTGATTGGTAGGTGGCACTAATTGGCACTGGCAGGTGGCACTAATTGGCACTGGCAGGTGGCACTGGATGGCTCTAATTGGCACTGGCAGGTGGCACTGGTTGGCACTGGCAGATGACACTGGCAGGCACTGATTGGCACTTGCACTGGCAGGTCGCACTGACAGATGGCACTGGCAGGCACTAATTGGCACGGGCAGGTGGCACTGGCAGATGGCACTGATTGGCACTGGCAGGTGGCACTGGCAGATGGCACTGGCAGATGGCACTGGCAGGTGGCACTGGCAGATGGCACTGATTGGCACTGGCAGGTGGCACTGGTTGGCACTGGCAGATGGCACTGGCAGGCACTGGTTGGCATTGGCAGATGGCAATGGCAGGTGGCACTGGCAGATGGCACTGGCAGGTCACACTGGCAGATGGCACTGATTGGCACTGGCAGGTGGCACTGCTTGGCCCTGGCAGGTGGCACTGGTTGGCATTGGCAGATGGCACTGGCAGGTGGCACTGGATGGCAATGGCAGGTTTCACAGCCGATAGTGTAACTGTGTGAAACTGTATGGAGAGAGAGAGGGGAGCTGACAAATTCAGTGTGATGTCGGAGGTGGGTGGGACCCAGGATGGGCGGGACCCAGTAGCTATCCAGCCAATGATTGGGCTGTTTAAGAAAGGGGCGGGGCCACATACACGTAGTGGCTCGCCCAGATCCCATCCCATTGGCTGGTGTTAGATAGCTGGGTCCCGCCCCCCTGACATCCAACCTCAGTTTTGACAGCTCCTCTCTCTTACAGTTTCACACACTGTGGCGCTGCTCTGCCAACAGCATGTGGAGAAGGGAGGAGGAACCCACGTTCCTCCTCCCTTCTCTGATATATCGGTCAACCTCTACCTTCTTACGATTCCAGGGGGCAATTGCCCCTCCTTGCCCTATGCTGCGGACACCCATGGGGGTGTGTACAGTATGTGGTGTGGTATATGTTTGCAGCCTGGCTTACAGCCAACTGTGCTCTAGACCTCACTGCAGGTCTGGGGAACACAGATGATTATACTTATATGGGAGTCACTGTCAGCACTTCTGTATAACTATGATTAAAGTCACTGGCTTGTTAGTTCAGGTGCTGAAAGATTATCCTTTATAAGGAAGCCATGCAAGCAAATAGTTCAGAGGTTTATTTTTCACACCCCGTGCACCAACTGCCATTCTCTCTGGCCACCTCATCCCCTTTCAACTGTTCCTCCCCCAAACATATCCCCACCAGTCACACCACTCCCCCTCTCCCCTGTCAGACTTCCACTCGCCCGATCTTCTCACCCTAGCAAATGTGGTCTAACCTCTTGCCCCTGTTTCACCCAGTCAGATCACTGCTGGCCAGCTGTCTCCTATCAGACCCCCCCCCCCCCGCCTTCTCTTCCCTGGCTTACACTACAGATTACTGGTATAAATTGGATTGGATTATCGTTACACCCATTAATAATTTATGAATAGGTTTGAAGGTAAAAAAAAGGCATTCATGTGAATGTCAACAGGTGAACTGAGGACAAGTGTGACTCACTGCTGTACTCACTTCATAGAGTATTATGAATGGATTTGGTTACAAATGCAAATCCATTCATACATCTTTATATATATAATGTATGTATGTATGTATGTATGTGTATATATGTATACTTATATATACTTATATATATGTATATATAAGTTTTTATAAAACAAAGAAAAAATAAATAAATAAAAATTAGAAAAAATAATTCTGTCTCCTTTACTGTTTTTTTTTTTTTTTTGCACATTTGGATTACTATTTTATGTCCAAACAGCAACTTTAAAAATGTGAAGAGACATCAACACAAGCATGCACCTACGCTAGTGTTAAAACGGCAAATGTTGCTAATTTTGACTACTTTTAGTCATTGTTTTTACTAATTTATTACCCGCCTCCCACATACAACATATACAAATGAATACACAAGAAATGACAATATTTTTACAACCACAAGGGGTATGTAGCTGTGGAAGCTGAAGTGATTCTTGCACTTCTTTATTTAATATTCTTCCTTGCTCCTTTGAAAAGTAAAATAAGAATGCAACTTTCATTGCAATCCTTAGCTTATTCCTGGCGCTGTTCCTTACAGACAGCTTCAAGGTCCCCTGCTATTTGTCTTATGTAGTATGAATGATGGCAGGCACCATATAACCCACACGTGGCCCTCTGTATTTACAAAGTCAACCACCACTGATATAGAGCAATGGTAATATAAGGATCCACACATGCATGCCCTGCAGGAATAATATTTGAAATGTTTTTAAACATGTACAGTGTTTCTCATACTGTTGACTTGTTATGATTTTGCATATATTTATGCAATTATATGGCTTTTGGTTTAAAGCTCTACTAAAAGTCCTTTTCATACTTATCTCCAGTTGAGGGATTATATTTCTAGTCATAATATATTTATATTTATATTTATATTTTTTAGCTACACACACATTCACTGCCAGTCAAAGGTTTTTAGAACACACAATTTTTTCCCGTTTTATTTGAACTTTGTGAATACCCTGAAATGGTACAAAGTAGAAAACTGAGAATTAAAAATGTAGGTAAAATTAAAAATTAATATACATTTTTAAGTTTAGGGTTATGTCCCTTAAAATATAGGTTACAAAAAGCCAGGATGTTAGTCAGGACAGTTTCCCGCACCATTAAAAGGCACTGGAAGAAACTCTGATAGGAACAGGTCCGGCAGTTCCAAGGCCACATCAAAATAATAAGAAAAGTTTCTGCATAATAGGCACCTCAAAGGACAACAGCTTGAACTTACAATGATCATAGTGCGCAAAGTGCCATTTTCAACTGTTAAAAGACGACTAAGTTGCAGGGTTGATAAGTTGAGAGACTTAATTAAGTAATTGCTGCAGTGGCAACATTAGGAAAAATGGCTTGACTGGGGCAGGAACTACCACCAGTGGACTAATAAAACTAGAAAAAGGTTATATCGACCTACGTAACAAAATTTCAAAACTCTGGCTCATCATGCAGCATTTTCGTAAGTTGTTGAATGGGCAAATAATAGTTTTTTTGCTGGATAAGTCAGTGACTTGCACAGAGTGTTTTGCAGACCTGTAGTCTATGCCTAGTTGGTCAAGTGTTTGTCCTACGACAAGATAATGAGGCATAGGCAAATAGGCTGTTCATTTTGCCAGGGTATTTTTACTTTGAAAGGGAATTTTCCTTTAGCTTCGTGCAGTCAATGTAGTGATAATTGCAAACAATGCCCAATCACATGCAAAGAAAAGAAAAAAAACAACAGTATTTTTGGTTATAAATATAAATATAACACCCTTTTTGTCTTTTGGGAGTGTTCATGGAGTTGTAAGTCATTTACAAGCCTGAGAAGACACTTCATGGGACAACTAAAGCAGTAGTAAAGACCTTTTATTTAGTTATACCTACAGGTAAACTTATAATAATGCCCCATACACACGGTCAGACTTTGTTCGGACATTCCGACAACAAAATCCTAGGATTTTTTCCAACGGATGTTGGCTCAAACTTGTCTTGCATACACACGGTCACACAAAGTTGTCAGAAAATCCGATCGTTCTGAACGCGGTGACGTAAAACACGTACGTTGGGACTATAAACGGGGCAGTGGCCAATAGCTTTCATCTCTTTATTTATTTTGAGCATGCATGGCACTTTGTCCGTCGGATTTGTGTACACACGATCGGAATTTCTGACAACGGATTTTGTTGTTGGAAAATGTTATAGCCTGCTCTCAAACTTTGTGTGTCGGAAAATCCGATGGAAAATGTGTGATGGAGCCTACACACGGTCGGAATTTCCGACAACAAGGTCCTATCACACATTTTCCGTCGGAAAATCCAACCGTGTGTACGGGGCATAAGACTTATGCCCCGTACACACGGTCAGATCTTCCGATGGAAAATGTCCAATTGGAGCGTGTTGTCGGACATTCCAACCGTGTGTGGACTCCATCGGACATTTTCCATCGGATTTTCCGACACACAAAGTTTGAGAGCAGGCTATAAAATTTTCCGACAACAAAATCCGATCGCGTCAATTCCGACCGTGTGTGGCCTGTTCCGACGCACAAAGTGCCATGCATGCTCAGAAGAAATTCCGAGATGGAACAGCTCGGTCTGGTAAACTTAGCGTTCGCAATGGATACAACCCTTTCGTCACGGTGCAATGTTAAAAATGGTTTAATACAGCGCACTTTCTTCTTCTTTATAATGTGAGAAGAATGAAGTAGTTTTGCTGCTCATATTCACACAGACTTCTCACAAACTTATTTCTTTATTATTTATCGGGATTCCCTTAATATATTTTGATTTGTCACATCTGACAAAAATATTTTTGTGTTGTTTTTTTTTTTTTTTTTTAAAGGCAGAAATTTTTATTTTTTTAGGTTTGTATTTTTTCCAAGGCTGATCTTTGTTTTATTTTATTTTTAGTTTTACTCCAGAATATTTTTGTGTGTGTTTTGTGTGTCAAGTTACCACAACACCATTATTATCTTGTATTATTTAATCTCAAGGAGATTGCTTGGTGTTGGTGTCCCTTGTTAATTTCACATTGTATATTTGAAATGTACCTGAATCCTCACCAACAAACTGTCTTTTTTGAAGGAAAACACACATAGGCAAGTATAATTGAAATCAAAAATCCTTTATTAAGGGCTCAGAACCAAACAAAGAGGGAGGCAACGCTGGAGAAACAGCAGAAATTAGCGAAGCTTTGGACCCCCAGGGCAGACATCAATTCTTGAACATCAAAATTGGTGGCCTGAGGAGTCCATATGTAAGGGAGTGCATTCTGGTCCAGAAGTCCCAGAGATCTGGAAAGCAGCAGATGACATCTATGTCCCCAGGCTGTGGTACCACAAGAGGCTGCATCTTTTGCCAGACCAGACTGGACCCAGGGTCATCACTTTCTGGTCTTCCTTCCACGCTTCCTTCCTGGCTGTGGCTCTGCTGTTGGAGATATGGCAGGAGGAGGAGTAGGACCTGGAGGAGGAGGAGGAGTAGTAGGACCCGGAGGAGGAGGAGGAGGACCATGTGTGAGGTCACAAATGTGGGTAGCAGATGTTATTTAGGCCCTCAACCTCTTATTGAGAGCTTCCAACATTAATGACTCACACATGAGTTGTTGGCCCTCCTCCATCCGCTGCATTTTACAGGCAATTATGCCAGCAAAGTCCTCCTCCACAGTGTGGGGGGCTGTCGGGGCCTCTGTAGCCTTCCAAAAGAGGCCTATGGCAGCCTCCTCTAGGGTACTCCTCTTCCTGCCACTTTCTCTTTGCGAGTGTAGGGGAGGGACCTGCATATCAGGCAGCCTGCTCGGCCCAGCCACCTCCTGGCTGAGACTTCCCTGTGTATGAAAAAGTACATGGTTGTAATGTTTTGCATCATCAATCACAATCATAAATTAGTACTCCAAACTAACATCTAGTTAACATCATTGATTGGACAAGCAGAAATATTTAGAAGAATGCTATACCTGGCTCAAGCTGGGCTCCTCCACATGTTGCTGCCTGGAAGGCCCAGGTTGGGCGTCAGAAGCCTCAGATGGGGGGGAAGGAAGCGTGGAAGGAAGACTGGAGAGTGATGACCTGGGTTCAGTCTGACCTGCCAGAAAATGCAGCCTGTCATAGTACCACATCCTGGGGACATAGATGTCATCTGCTGCTCCGGATCTCTGCGAATCCTGGACTTTCTTGCGCTCCCTTACATATGTGCTCCTCAGGCCACCAATTAGGATCTTCAAATAGGTGATGTCTGCCGTGGGGATCACCTGCTTCACAATTTCCAACAATTGATCCAGCGCTGCCTTCCTCTTTGTTTGGTTCTTATAATGTGGGTGGTTTATCTCCCACAGACAAGGCAGCTCCCTGAACATGTCAATGAATATTGCCATGAAGTCGGTATCATTCAAGATATCCATTTTTACACAACACAAGACAAACCCTAATGTCAGCCAAAACTCTCCTAATCTAGTTACAATATAGGCCTCAATCTAGAAGCAGTATAGGCCCAAGTTTGGCTCTTACCTTCGTTATCACGATCTGCGCCTCCGATACTCCTTCCTTCGCTCACATATTGTACGTACTACGCACGCGTGTTACGCTTTATACACACTGCACATGCATGTAACTCCGCCCGCCCCTGATGTTCTTTCTAGTCTATTCCCCGCCCTTTTTCGTTCGGCGCAGTGGGTGAAGAGCACATGGCGGAGTCAGAGCAGGTGCGTACTAATTATAGCAACGAGGAGGAGGAGGAGGAGGAAAGCCCGGATCCGGAAAGGAGACTATTTAAGGCTTCAAATATGTCCTTTGGGGAGATGTTGGAGATGGTCGACATCCTGAAGAAGGCCGACTATTATGGAAAGTATGGACCTTACCCCAACCCCAATATCAGAAAAGCCAAGATCATGGCGAAAGTGGTCAAAAGTCTGCACCGGAAATTTCTGAGTACGACGATCGAAAGATCAGCTCAGGAAGCGGTGGTCGGACCTGAAATTAAGAGAGCCCGAGCAGTACAGAAAGATCCGGAGAGTGCTGCAAAAAAGTAAGTAGTTGTGTTGTGTTCCTATTCTTTTTGTCTTTATTACGTTCGTGCTGCTCCATGTGCTTTTCTTAAGTGTTGTACAGTTTAAAATGGCAACTTTCATGTTCATGGGCCCATTATTCGTTCGTATCAAACATTTTTCTTTCGGCCTATAAAACACTATTGTTTAGGCCATTTGCATTTGCCCACATTTTTTAGGGCCTACTTGTATGAAAAATATTTGGTTGTGTAGATGGGTTTGTGACTAGAATGAGATGCAAACTAGATTCTGTGTAAGGAGAGGACACTCAGCAGCTGTTTTCACATCTGGACGCTGGAGCACTAGTGTGGGACACCAGAACACCCTTTTTATTAGGGGGCCCACACAGGTGCTCCAGTGTATACTATAGGGGGGTCTCCATCTGTGAAGCATGTACAAGACAGGTAAAGTCTTGAAGCTTGACAACGGACAATAAAAATGCTACATCTTGGAACTCTGCCAAAATAGACAATTGTACCCCACTTCCAAGCAATGTTTCATCTTTATATTTCGGCCATCAAGTATCTGTGTGCTAATTATACCATTTTTGTTTTACATAGGGGAGAAAAGACTCGGAGGACACCCCTCATCCGAGGAGACCACAGACCCGCCACCTCGGGAAGAAGGGGAAATACCCCCAACCCAAGCAAAGCAGGAGGAGGAAGAAGACGTGGTGGAAATTGGCACCACAACAGGTGAGTGTCTGCGACCACAGACTCAGGTAAGAGATGGATGCCGGCATATTTATAATACCTGTTTTTTTTTGGTTTTCTCTCTTTTTAGGTGATCTTGATGTTGTGGACCCAGGGCATTTCACCTCTGAAAGTGCACAGATCCTGATTGGGGAGATCATGGGGTGTAATTTAGCTTTGGAAAACATCAAGAAAAACATCAATGATGTTATTCAAAAAAATAATAACATCATTGATGTTTTGGGGAGAGTTTAAAACCCCTCCAAATCCCCTTGTTTTTTTGTACGCTACAATCTTAAAAATGTTTTAGCGATTTTTAGAAAAGCCAAATTTTGAGGATGCACACAGTGTGCCAACATGTGCTATCTGCCATCACGGGAGATCAATGGATGCATTTTGGGGGTGCAACCTCTTCCTCAATAATAAACTAGCTGAGAGGAAGGAATTGCTCCCCCAAAACACGTCTCTTGATCCCCCGTGATGGCAGCTAGCACATGTTGACATTCGTAAATTGGTGTGCATCTTCAAAATTTGGCTTTTCCTGAGGTGACGTCACCCCATCTGAACGCAATATCAAACACAGTTCCTAAATACTCATGTCTGATATTGCCTTCAGGTTTTACCATATGTGTACTTTGTAAGTTCAAGATTTGTGTCTTTCTTGTTGGTTTTACACATGCCTGTTTTATTTTAAATGGACATTTCTATTTTTGATAATGCCACTCCAAAAATTGTTATACAACAAACATGTTGGTTTGTTTTAAAAACCTTTTCTAAATGCACATGTGATTGTGCAGGTATTAAAAAGATTGTTAATCAAGAATGTGTGGATTATTGTCTCAATGCTACAACACTTTCGTGGTGATGTAATTGCTGCTTTCTGTGACAATGGGTGTTATTTCCTAAGGGCAAATCCACTTTGCACTACAAGTGCAGTTTCAGTGCATTTTCAAGTGCACTTGTAGTGCAAAGTGTATTTGCCTTTAGTAAATAACAACCAACAGTGCTCTGTATAAGGTTACACAATCACGCCATTTTCACGACTCACCACATTTCGTTCAGGGTCAGCTAAAACAAACACAAGCAGTAAATGTCACCAAAGATTTGCTTATTTTGTTTTTATTTGATCAAGGTTTCACAAATTGTCTGGCATATTGATGGCCCACCTACCCGCAAAGAACTCAAGGTATCTTAACCGGACATCACGGGCACTCAGGGAGGGCAAGCCAGGACGGCCACTTTCAAGTGCCATCAGGGTTGTTTCATTTATAATTCCAGCCTCAGGCCTAACTGAGCCAGCATAGTTGGCTGAATGTTGCCGTAAAAAGTTATGTAGAGCACAGCATGCCAGGATTATATGATTAAGTTTATACTCCGCCATATGGATGGGTGTAAGAAATAGGCGGAACCGGCTGGCCATGATTCTAAATGTGTTCTCCACCACTCTTCTGGCTCTGGCCAGCCGGTAATTAAAAACCCTCTGTTCCGGGGTGAGGGTCCTCATCGGGAATGGCCGCATAAGATGGTCCCCCAGCGCAAATGCTTCATCCGTAACGAAGACGAATGGGAGTCCTTCCACATTCTCTTCTGGAGGTGGCAAGTCCAAGCTGCCATTCTGGAGATGCCTGTAAAACTCCATCTGGGCAATGACTCCACCATCGGACATCCGGCCATTCTTCCCCACGTTCACATACAGGAACTCGTAATTAGCCGACACCACCGCCAACATGACAATACTATTGAACACCTTGTAATTATAATAGTACGACCCCGAGTTGGGTGGTGGGACGATGTGGACGTGTTTCCCATCAATTGGCCCTCCGCAGTTAGGAAAGTCCCACCGCTGGGCAAAGTGGGAGGCCACAGTCTGCCATTCCTGTGGCGTGGAAGGAAACTGTTGAGGAAAACAAAAAAATGAGTATTTTTGCACATAAACATGGAAAGCAGATTAGACACAAACATTCTTGGCCAACATCCAGATAACATTTATTAAGGGGAATTTTACTACACCAAAGTATAAGGTACACCTATCATATTCCCCCTCCCCCCTCTCATGGGCCATTTCTAACATTATAGGGGGGGGATCTTGGACAGGTAACCCTCTTCACTTCATTAAGAGATGAATGCCTAAATAATGGGTATTACTTGGAACAGCCCCTCCTTAGTTACACTATTGGCAGCCCACTGGACAGGTAAGAAGTGTCAGAATACAAAGATATAAATACACATTGTACACATTTGAGCACATTTGGACATTCTGCTATTACCTATCAAGATAATAATAGTATCCAAAAACTTTAACCACTTAAGGACCAGCCTCGTTTTGGATTTTAGGTGTTTACATGTTTAAAACAGGTTTTTCTGCTAGAAAATTACTTAGAACCCCCAAACATTATATATGGTTTTTCTTCTAACACCCTAGAGAATACAATGGCGGTCATTGCAATACTTTTTTTTGCACCGTATTTGCGCAGCGGTCTTATAAGCGCACTTTTTTTGGAAAAAATTCACTTTTTTGAATAAAAAAATAAAACAACAGTAAAGTTATCCCAATTTTTTTTTATATTGTGAAATATAATGTTACCCCAAGTAAATTGATACCCAACATGTCATGCTTGAAAATTGCGCCCGCTCGTGGAATGGCGTCAAACTTTTACCCTCAAAAATCTCCATAGGTGACGTTTAAAAAATTCTACAGGTTGCATATTTTGCGCTACAGAGGAGGTCTAGGGCTAGAATTATTGCTCTCGCTCTACCGGTCGCGGCGATACCTCACATGTGTGGTTTGACCACCGTTTTCATATGCGGGCGCTACTCGCGTATGCGTTCGCTTCTGCGCGCGAGCTCGTCGGGACAGGGGGGTTTTAAAATTTTTTTTTTTATTTTTATTATTTATTTTACAATATTTTATTTATTTTTACACTGTTTAAAAAAAAAAAAAATAAATTGTGTCACTTTTATTCCTATTACAAGGAATGTAAACATCCCTTGTAATAGAAAAAAGCATGGCAGGACCTCTTAAATATGAGATCTGGGGTCAAAAAGACCTCAGATCTCATATTTACACTAAAATGCAAAAAAAAAAAAAAAAAAAAAAGTCATTTAGAAAAATGACATTTGAAAAAATATGCCTTTAAGAGGCGTGGACGGAAGTGACGTTTTGACGTCGCTTCCGCCCAGCAGTGTCATGGAGACGAGTGAACGCCATCTTGGCCTCACTTGTCTCCAGACAAACCACGAAAAAGGACGCGATCGCCTCCGCCGCTACCGACGGCTCCGGTAAGCGGCGGAGGGCACCGGATCGCGGCGGGAGGGGGGGGCCCCTCTCCCGCCACCGATAAAAGTGATCTTGCGGTGAATCCGCCGCAGGGACCACTTTTATCTGAAAGCCTGCCATAACAACGATATCCCCGTTCAAACTTAGGACGTATATAGTCGTGCGGCGGTCGGGAAGTGGTTAAACAGTACCATTTGAAAGTATACAGGCAGGCCCTTGCACTACATGCTTTGGGGAATTCATCCATACATCTGACCACAAAAGAGATGGGTATAGTGTGTATGGGTTTGGCAAAGTCAGCAGATAGATGATTGAGAATAGATAGAGAATTGGGATCAGCTGACTTAGCAGTTGGGGGGAGGGAGGGTTAATAAAAATGATTTGGGGACACTACAAAAATAAGCCTCTGGCACTCTGCCTGAATTTAAAGCAAAAATCACATTTCAAAACATTTTAGGGGTGTTTGGGGTAAAGCACTACTATGGATCTGTTAAAATACATTGTTAAGTGACTACATGAGGTGAATATAGGGCCAGGAGTCCAGGCTGGGGAGGTAAGTGAAGGCAAATATGTATGAAGGACAAAACAAAAAAAACATAAAATTCAAGCATGCATGAGGAGAAAGGGGACGTTCACAGCATATTACAATCATGGTAATTAGGGAATGAGGAAAGAAATACAATATATTAGCAATCATTCAATACAATAAAATTCGATATTAAAGGATAAAAATCTTACCTTCATATACTCCTTCTGCAGGACCTGTATGATGGCAGAACAGGTCTCTGGGATAATGATACCCAGAGCCTGGGGGGGAGATGCCTGTCGAGAACTTGAGGTCCTGCAGGCTTCTCCCTGTCGCCAAGTACCGCAGGGTAGCGACGAGCCTCTGCTCCGGAGTGATGGCTTGCCTCATGCAGGTATCCTGCCTGCTGATATAGGGGGTCAGTGAAGCCAACAAACGGTGAAATACGGGGTCCGTCATCCTGAGAAAGTTCCTGAAATCATCAGGATTATTCTCACGGATCTCACAGAGCAAAGGCATATGAGAGAACTGGTCAAGCTGAAGCAACCAATTCTTGGTCCATGAACTCCTCCCCACCCTGTTCATGGACTGGACTTGTGTCAAGGTCAGGACCCCAACACCAAGCCCCCGCACAGCACGAACTCTACGAGGAGTATGTATACACAACATGGCTAGAAAATGGTCGGCTGCTCAGAACGAAGTAACAGAACGCACTGAAGAACAGCAAGGCCTGTGAAGAGCGACCTGAAAAACAGCAACGAGCGGAAAAGATCGCACACAAAACTCCGATACGAACTGACTGCACGCACTGAAGAGCAGATACAAACCCACAAGCACAAACTGAACCGCAGAAAACGATCTGAAAGCCACGAGTCTGAAAAAGCGCGAAACGTCTCTCACCAAACTTTTACTAACACGAGATTAGCAAAAGGAGCCCAAAGGGTGCAGCGCTTGGTTCTGAAATGGTCTTTTCTAGTCTCGTCGTACGTGGTTGACGTCACTGCGTTCTTGGCGATCGTAAATTGCAACAACTTTGAGCGACCGTGTGTACGCAAAACAAGTTTGAGCCAACATCCGTCAGAAAAAATCCTAGGATTTTGTTGTCGGAATGTCCGATCAATGTCCGATCGTGTGTACGGGCATTACATGTAGTTGCAGTAAAAATCTCCTAAATGTGCATCGTTTAGGAGATATTTACTTTAGTATTGCCTGTGACAACACTGGTGCATGGGCACTATGCTCTTAATAGTTGTCGTGCTGTTCATTGAGAGAGCTGTGCCATGAGACCTGCATGCATGCGTGGGAGTGATGTCATCGTGGCTCAGCCATTCATACAGCCAACAGCCACAAATTCGGAAGGAAGACCGTATTTTTGTTTTTAGTTTAATGGATGGTGGATGTCAGAAGAGCTTCACCCCATTCACTAAAGAAAGAGGGGGGTTCCGGCGCTCCGTAAAATGTGATGTCTAGTGGATTGTGCAATGGTAGCTATAATAGCACATTAACATCAAGCAATGAAATCTGGAGTAAGGAGACAGCCATCCTCAGAGGGTGTCCATTACCTCTGTTAGTAGTGAATATAGAGGAAGGGGGGGTGGAGGTGCCAACTGTAATACCCTATTATGCAGAGTAAAAGTTAGTGTAATAGTTACATTTACTGATTCGCAGGGTGGGGGTGTCCTTAGAAGATGGCAGTGTCCTGGGATGTGCTGGTGTACTGTTGCCGGCTCGGATCTCGTCCCTTCGGCCGTCAGGGTGTGGGATCTGGTCACAGGCTGTCCGCGGAGCAGGGCAAGCATTAGACCAGTAGTAGGAGCTGTGAGCCCCGAGCGCGTAGCCTGTACTATCCCCACCATCTGCCTGGATGCTTGCCGTGCACCAGTGACGTCATTTCCGCTTCCGTGCTCCAGAGTGGTCAGCGTGGAGCTCTCCATACAGTGGATGCAGTGGACAGCCTGTGACCAGATCCCAAACCCTGACGGCCGAAGGGATGAGATCCGAGCCGGCAACGGTACACCAGCACATCCCAGGACACTGCCATCTTCTAATGACACCCCCACCCTGTGAACCAGTAAGTGTAACTATTACACTAACTTTTACTCTGCATAATAGGCTATTACAGTTGGTGCCTCCACACCCCCCTTCCTCTATACCCCATTCACTAAGCTAAGGGAAGATTCCCTTGAAAAGTGACAATTTCCTTGCAAAGGTAACAGCCTATTTGTCTTTAGTAAAGCGAGCCCCAGTAACTAAAAACATACCTCTATGTCATTAGTATATTGCTAATGACCCTGGAGAAGACCTTTTCAGGCCCCACCCACATACAAAGCTCTGTACCTCCTCCAGGCACTCTATGATCTGAGGTGTAGCCGCTCTACACTTCCGCTAATTAACCCAGTCAGGGTTGATTAGCAGAAGGGCGGAACGCTACCTGTGGGCTGTGTATATGGGCACGGCCAGAAGAGGCGCTGGAAAAACTGGGGGGTACAGAGGACTACTAACTGCGTGGCATGTGCTTTTTAAAATTACACTACTACACTATGAAAACACTACTTTTGTTTTACCTTTGAGCATTGTTGGAGTCACATGGACAGAGAACGGCTGGAGGGGGTACCTTAATCCCCTATGTGCTATTTGACCACCTGTAACCCAGTGGTTAATACCATCTGGTAAGTTCAATATACTGTTTGGCTTGGGGAGCACAACGCTCCATCTGTTTTTTCCATTCAGCATCACAGATCCTGCACACAAGTGTCTCTCATCACCAAGTATTCTGGAAACTTGATTGGTGGACTTATTGATTTATTGTTTTCCTTTTTCTATTTTATTACCTGGTATTATTGGCACATATTTTTTTATTTTTTATTTCTTATGTTTGCCTTTATCTACTAGCGCTGTAATATACTTACACATTTATATTAGATTTTTTGTATCTGGACTTTCAGTGCTAGCAGCTTTTTCTAAACAATTTTTCTTCTGAGCGCAGTGTTTTTTTATTTTATTTTAAGGAAAGGATTATAGCCCCTGTCTTTTATTGCTTTCTAGGGCTCTGCCAGAAAAGGCATACTACATTTTTGTCCTGATGACAACAGTGTTGCTAATCAGGAAGTGAGGGAAATTGTCAACTAGGACAGAGACATATTTAATCTGACAGGAGAATTGCCCCAACCCTACCCCCCTGCTTTTTTTTTGTTTGTTTTGCTGTCGGAGAGTTAAACTCTTTACCAGAGCCCCAGTGAAACCCAAGAAACCCAACAGGGGTTCTAACCCTTTCCAGTAAGGAAAAAAATTGGCTTGGCATGCTCTAAGTAAGCTGGGGCCTATCTACAAATGTGAAGGCCCCTTTGCCAGCTTCCTCCTTAGCATAAGGCTTGCATGGAGTGAACAATTCTAGGAAATAAACACTTCCAGACATGTACCATTATAATTTGGTTTGATCCTATTATTTTTATGAAGTCCATCACATACCTGACCTAACAATGTGCTGTTTTCATGGTATTTCTGCCAGATGGCAGCGATACAGACTGTGCCTTTTTTGACTTTGTATATTACTTTGTATTGTATTTTTAATCCTGTTTGCACTTTTTAAACTATACAGCACTGTGTAAAATGCCATGTGCCATAAAAACAAACAAACAAATAACAAAAAATATATAACTCTGCTACATATTAAATAAGTTAAGTCAACAAAGAATTTCAAATGCCATTGTGTACACTACTGGCTCACATAACATTCCATTATTCTCTAGCTGGTTCCACATGAACTGCATAACTCATAAGGACAGGGATTATGGGGATAATATTGTACACACTAATAGGACATGCTTAATCACAAACAAATAATCATTTCTTTGTAGGGTTTCAGGAAATGAGAGGAAATAATATAGGTTAGAAAAATGGTTCTGAGGAAATTTGTCTTTTGAAGACGAGAAATGATTATGTTCTCAGACTGACTTTAAGAAAATGATTAGCCCATTGTATTTCCAATGGCTTTTAAAGCTTTAAGCACTAAAATACCCAAACTTGAACTTTAAGTAATAACATTTACGGACCATGTTGCAAAGTTAAATTTCCTTTCATTGTGTGCAGAATGCTACATCTATATCAGTGTGAAAATCAGTGGTCAATTACATTACACTACAAAATAAATCTTTTGCAGACTATGTTTGCTAAGTTAAATAAGCCAGTACATTGCTTGTGTGCACTCAGATGTGAATTTAATAAGATACCTTGACAATGCTCCTATGATTAGAAGAACTTAAAGCGACTCTGTCACTAGAATGAAATAATGCCCATGAATGGACATAATAAATACTTACCTGTCCTGATGCTGGTGCTGCAGAAAACTGCTGTAATGAAGATAAATCATCCTTTATGCCCCGTACACTTGGTTGGATTTTCCGACGGAAAATGTGTGATAGGACCTTGTTGTCAGAAATTCCGACTGTGTGTAGGCTCCATAACACATTTTCCCTCGGATTTTCCTACACACAAAGTTTGAGAGCAGGCTATAAAATTTTCCGACAACAAAATCCGTTGTCGGAATTTCCGATCGTGTGTACACAAATCCGACGCAAAAAGTGCCACGCATGCTCAGAATAAATAAAGAGATGAAAGATATTGGCTACTGCCCCGTTTAGAGTCCCGACATACCTGTTTTACGTCACCGCGTTCAGAACGATCGGATTTTCCGACAACTTTGTGTGACCGTGTGTATGCAAGACAAGTTTGAGCCAACATCCGTTGGAAAAAATCCAAGGATTTTGTTGTTGGAATGTCCGATCAATGTCCGACCCTGTGTACGGGGCATTAGTCTCTTCAGGAACTGAAACCTCGGGGAGTGTGGATCATCAGTGGCTCCTCTTACTGACCACTACACTGCTTCAAGGCTCAGTATTGACAAAGGGGTTAGTGAGAAGAACCACTAAGCAGAAGGGGTGACTAGGAATCTGGCAATCCCAGATGTGTGGGTTTCGGAAGAGACTTTATAGAATGATTTCTACATTAAATTGGCATTTGGCGGTGCAGAAAGTGGAAGGAGTAGGTATGTAGTGGCTATGTACCGGGAACTCTTTTTTGGGCACATTTATTTAAGCAACAGAGTCGCTTTAAATGCTAAACTGTCTGGTCTAAAAACAAGCTTTTGAGTGACAATGCTTAAAGCGGTATTAAACTCAAAACCAAAAATGTAATATGTTGCAGCTTACAATCATTAACCGTGGTGGCTGCATTTTTTTTTTTTCTTTTTTCTTTTTGGGCTTTTTCACTCTGTTTTCACCTGCTGATCTGGTCAATAACACACCTTCTGTATTTTAGTGCCTCCACTCTGGATGAACGAGTACAGCAGCATCTTTGGACAGCAGCATTGTCTGCCTGGGGGAAGGGGGGTGACGTTAGCTGTACTAGCAGATTTAGATACACCAAAAAATCAAGCCAAACTCCAGCTCACACTGCAGTTATGCAAGCAGTCACAGCTAACATTTTTTTTTTTTTTGCATAAATGCTTTACACAAATAAATAAACGCTGATCATTGTAAGCACTCTGGCAGTGGTAAATAGCTTGTCTCAACCCTTTAACTGATACTTTTGCATGAGAGCTTGTTCTGTTGAAAAATAACAGAATTACTGGCAAAAAAAAAAAGTAGAAAGAAAGCCTATTAAAAAAACAAAAAAACAAAAAAAAATAAATAGACAGATTGTAGCCATTACATATAAGAGTTGGTAAACTGCAATATAATACATTTTTGCTATTGCGTTTAATAATGCTTTAATTGTTTTTATTTAAAGTAATTTAATTGTTCATTTATTAAAACATAATTATATATGTCAAGTAAATAACTTTAGGCTTGGTTCACACTATTGCGAATTGAATGCGGGTTCCCCACATCCAATTTGCAATAGCAGGAGATGTTCACATACCATCGCAGCAGGTCTGTCTTTTGTGTGTCTTTTGGTCCGTTTCAGGTCTGAATTCAGCCCAAAATTCGGGCTGAAATCAGACCTGAAACGGTAAACCAGGATGCACCAGACCCCTGCTTTGAGCCACATGAGGTTCATATGTGAACCCAGCCTAAGAGAGAAGTATGGCCAATGTTTTTTTGGTTGTACTTCTCTTGTGAGTCACAGGACTGCAGTTAATTTTGCTCTCCTGTGACCCAGAGTCAGCTTATAGTGGACTATTGCTCAATATCAGGTGACATAACAGAGCTGTTCCAGGCTCTGGAAGGATCCCAACTATACTGCCAGGATCCACCTGGCTGCCTGATTGACAGCTGACTCGGCATTTCAGCACATGGTTGGAAGCTGAAGCCAGCTGCATTCGCCCCCCTCCAAGCCAGCACTCCAGTAAATGCTGGAGGAGCAGAGGGGAGAGCAGTGACTGACATCCACTTCTCTCTGCTCCAAGCATATAGAGTAATGAGTGATCAGTGGTCATGTAATCACCCAGTTCTCTGTCTTAGAGCTGATGTGAGACAGTTGCAGCATCATTGTAATGGTAGAAGTGAGTATGAAAGTTTGTTTTTTCTATATTTCAAACTTTTCCTTTAATACTTTCTAAATTTTTGCTGGCTGCTACAGGCCAACTTTAAAATGGAAAGCAGGTCAAATGTAATGTTAAATGTTGGACTTCTACTATTAAGTTAACAAAAGTTCTACTTATGACATTACAAGAGCCTATTAGGTGTATATTTTTTTTACGCCTAAAGCTGCATACGCACGAGCGGAATGTCCGACAGAAAAAGTCTGATGGAAGCTTTTCATCGTCTATTCTGATTGTGTGTGTGCCTCATCGGACTTTTTTTTTTTAAATTCTGATGAATCTAGAAATAGAACATGTTCTAAATATTTCCGATGGAACCAATTCCTATCGGGAAAAACGCTCGTCTGTATGCTGTTCCGACGGACCAAAAACGACCCTTGCTCTGAAGCAAGTACGAGACGGAGAAGCTATTGGCTACTGGCTATTGAACTTCCTTTTTCTAGTCCCGTTGTACGTGCTGTACGTCACCGCGTTCTGGACGGTCAGACTTTGTCTGCGTTCCGTCTGAGAAACCTTCGGAGTTTATTCCGACAGCAAAACTGGTCGTGTATGCGGCATAACCACTCAGGGCTGTCTTAAGATCCAGCAGCCTAACATTCAGTGGACCCATATTATGATATCATTATTAGCTATTCTGATTTATTTAACATGGGTAGGAGTTTTTATAGACAGTGGATGCATTTTGGTTACACAACACAAAAAGGGAGTCCTCAGTTACACAAAACAACAGAAGGGAGTCTGTTAAGCATTGGGATTTGGTTTTCATCACAACCACACACTTTCCAACTTAGCATCTTGATTGAAATGCTTGTTAAAGTAAACCCTTCCTTTACCCAGTGTAGTGAATGGCCTCTGGTGATACACCGAGATTAAACAAATCCTTCTACATGAGACCTGTTTATCTGCAGCCTTCTCTTCTCTACATCCGTTCAAAGTCCATAATTTTTAAAGCTTGTCTGAGCTGTCAGAAAAAAGGGGCAAAGAGCTGAAGTTATACTCTGCAGAGCTAAGTGAGGAGAGTTCTAAGAGCTGATTTGAGAGAAGGGACACACCCCCTTCAAACTCTCTTATTAGAGACAAGTACACATCATAGAAGGATATGCTTTGTTTATATTTCATGTCTGAGGTTTACAACCACTTTAATTTAGCTTGTGTCAGTTGCATATACACACACAACAAGTAAAACAACTCATATACTAGCTAAAAAAAATGGCTGCACATCAGTATACCCAAAGTTTAATTTGCCCCTCGCTATAATCAGTACAGTAGTATATATAAAAAACATATATACATACATAGGTACAGTATTTTTTCTAGTGTCACAGGTTTGATGTTCATTCATAACACCTTTTTGAAATGCTTTTGATTAATTTTGATGATGAAAAAAGAAACAATTGCAATAAATAAAAAATGATACAGGTTTTGATGTACATATGTCACGCCATAAACTAACTAGATGCATACAAGGTTCTTGACAATCATGGTTAGAACATACGTTGTAAAAAAATTTCCATATCATAAAAAACATTAATGATAGAGCAGTCTCCTGACTCACTAATTATCAGGGGATGAAACCTTAAAAGTGAGCTAGGCCATGGGCACCAAGTCTTATCAAACCTTTGCAGGAAACCTCTGTTAGCATAGGTAAGTTGGTATAGCCAATTAATCATATTCTTCCACTTTGTCAGTGAGTGAGAAGATCACTTCCACATGAAGAATGATCTTTTTTGCATATAAATATAACACCATTTTTGTCTTTTGGGAGTGTTAATGGAGTAGTAAGTCATTTACAAGCCTGAGAACACACTTCATGGGACAATTAAAGCGGTAGTAAAGACCTTTTATTTAGTTATACCTACAGGTAAACTTATAATAAGACTTACCTGTAGTTGCAGCAAATGTCTTCCAAATGTGCACCGTGCAGGAGATATTTACTTTAGTATCGCCGGTGACAACTCCGGCGCATGGGCACTACACTCTTAATAGTTGTCGTGCTGTTCATTGAGAGAGCTGTGCCATGAGAGCTGCATGCATGCGTGGGAGTAACGTCATCGTGGTTCGGCCATTCATACAGCCAATGCCCACAAACCCGGAAGAAAGACCAGGTGCAGATGGAAGCCATGTCAACGGTGACAGTATGTTGCTGGAGGGCTTTGTTTTAAGGTAAGTCTTTCATAATGTGCTAGTATGCAGTGCAGTGCTCTCAACTTGCAGTTTACTACCGCTTTAATGTTAGTGAAGCCCAATGCAGATGCAATAAAACAGTTAATTCATAACACTTATGATTACTATATATTTTCTGGTCCAGTTCAGAACTCAGCTACAAACAATAGCAATTGCATTGTTCTTAACCACTTCCCGCCCGCTGTATGCAGAATGAAGGCTGGGAAGTGGTTCTGTTATCCTGACTGGGCATCATATGACGTCCAGCAGGATAACATGCCGGCGCGTGCTCGTGGGGGCGCGCAGCACGGCGATCGCTAGTGTGGCGTGTCAGTCTGACATGCCGCATCTCCGATCGTGATAAAAACCCTCTGTCAGAGGCTTCTTACCATGTGATCAGCTGTGACCAATCACAGCTGATCATCGCGTGAACCAGGAAGTGCCAGTAAATGGCATTCCTCGGCTCGCGCTGACAGGGAGAGCCGATCGATGGCTCTCCCTGTCAGAGGGAGGTCTGTGCTGATAATCAGCACATTGATTATCAGCACATCCCCCTCAAATGTACAAATCACCTGCCAACCAGTGCCCAACAATGTAAAAACAATAAATTCTGCCAGTGCCCACCACAGTGCCAATCACTGCCCACCACAGTGTCAATCACTGCCCAGCAGTAACACCTGTCACTACTTATCAGTACCTCATCATCAGTACCACCTGTCAGTGCCACCTGCCAGTGCCAATCAGTACTGCCTATCAGTGCCAATCAGTGCCCATCACAGCCACCTGTCAGTGCCCATCACAGCCACCTGTCAGTGCCAAATACAGCCGCCTGTCAGTGCCCATCAGTGCTGCCTATCAATGCCCATCACAGCCGCCTGTCAGTGCCAATCAGTACTGCCTATCAGTGCCCATCACAGCCTCCTGTCAGTGCCCATCACAGCTGCCTATCAGTGCCCATCAGTGCCACCTGTCAGTGCCCATCAGTGCCGCATGTCAGTGCCCATCAGTGCTGCATATCAGTGCTGCATATTGGTGCCCATCAGTGCTGCATATCAGTGCCACCTATCAGTGCCCATCAATTCTACATATCAGTGCCTCCTCATCAGTGCCACTTTATCAGTGCCAACTCATCAGTGCCCATCAGTGCCGCCTGTCAGTGCCCATCAGTGCCCCCTGTCAGTGCCCATCAGTGCCACCTATCAGTGCCCATCAGTGCTGCATATCAGTGCTGCATATTGGTGCCCATCAGTGCTGCATATCAGTGCTGCCTATCAGTGCCCATCAATTCTACATATCAGTGCCTCCTCATCATTGCCATCAGTGCCGCCTCATCAGTGCCCGTCAGTGAAGGGGAAAACAACATTTTATGACAGAAACTAAAAAAAAAAAATTTTTTTCAACAATTTTGGTCTTTTTTAGTTTGTTTAGCAAAAACTAAAAGCTGCAGAGGTGATCAAATACCACCAAAAGACAGCTCTATTTGTGGGAAGAAAATGATAAAAAATTTACTTTGAGTACAGTGTTGCATGACCGCGCAGATGTCATTCAAAGTGTGACAGCGCTGACAGCTGAAAATTGTCCTGGGCAGGAAGGGGCGTAAGTGCCTGGTATTGAAGTGGTTAAGTGTTAAGTGACACATTTTCCAAAAACATTTCTTATAATTACGTCAATTTAAAGCTACCAACTGAGCACTACATAAATATGTGAAAACATAGAAAAAGTTTTTCAGATTTGAGTTTTTAAGAAAAATAATGTGGATTACGCTATATATAGGTATGACCACTAGTGAGATTTCACTGGTTAAATGGAAATCCTTAATGGAACGTGTCCATTTTATACAACTAGATCAAACACTGTTTGCTAGCATAATATCAGTTATCTGAAAGAAAGAGTGCTTATCAGCAAAAAAAAGACAAATGTTAATCCAAGAGGCCTATTAGATGACTCACAGAACTAACTTTCATTGTTAGTCTGTATTACCATTGGCCTAATGCTGCTGTTTACCTTTTGCTCTGCCACTGCCTGTCTTTAGTTCCTAAATGTTTTTAGGTCATCTGGTGTAATTTTGAAGATTTGGAAAAAGTGTGCCAATGTATGAACATATTAGTAGCTGAAAAAAAAAGTAGAACTTTTGCCCTAAGCAAATTCCTTTTTTTATTAGAAAGATGTATCTATATGGTTGTTATGGACAACTGCTCTGTTTCTACAACCAGTATACATGATTCCAGCTTTAATAAATCAACCCTGTAGCTTTTTCTATTTAGACATTACAGCACAAGAACAAAAGAAACACAATTCAATATTTTCATACAGCTCTAAGCAACAGGAAAAAGACAAAAACACAGAAATAAAAAGTGTGGATCATATTTCAAAGATTTCTTCCAATTTTCTCAGTTTGAGTGTTGGGAATGCATAATCTGTTAATTCTTAGAACAAAAGCACTAACAGCATTTTCTAAATGTGTCCATTCAATGTTTACAGAAAAATGATGGATAAATAGGGTGAAATGCAGCAGCTGGTCAATTACTTTTATTTACTTGGAATAAATACATTATACACACACTGCTTACTACAAGGTATGGGAGGTCTTGTAAAAAGACTAAATATGGTAAATCACAAAATTCAAAATATAAAATAAAGACTTGTGCGTGAGTTTGGATGGAAAAGCTTCCATTAAAGTATTTCCAATTCATTGCTTTTGTGCCAAAAAGCAGACTTTTTTTAAAAGGGATATTTCTATTAAGAAAGTTATTTAATAAATATTTTAATTCTTTAAGATGGATAATAGACAAATCAAACTTATTTGGGAAGACATCAGTCAGTTGAACTGTTTTTAACACCAGAAAAAAGATTCATGCCGGCATTTTTCTGATGTTTATTAGAAAGAGTGCCCCAACACACAATTATTTTCTGTGGGTAATACAGACACTAAGACCTTTTAGAAAACACAATTCAACCCTGATGTATGGGTATACCTGTAATAAATATGTGGGGTTCAAAAGCAGCCTGTT
The DNA here is from genome assembly GCF_042186555.1 of Aquarana catesbeiana. Classification (NCBI taxonomy): domain Eukaryota; kingdom Metazoa; phylum Chordata; class Amphibia; order Anura; family Ranidae; genus Aquarana; species Aquarana catesbeiana. The sequence goes on along the minus strand of NC_133326.1, from coordinate 445,928,670 downwards.
TGTTTGTTTTTTATTATTATTATTTTTTCACAGTCATGCTTTTTAAATTTGAATTTCCAAACACATGTTCAAATCAATTCATTAAATGACAGTGAACTTATTTCTCAATTACTAATTTCTCAGTTATTTCTCACTGATAAATATTTAACTTATTAAATAATTTTACATTGCACTTTGAAGGATTTTGTTCTTACCATTAAAGTGTATGTCGACCTCAAAATGAACTTCTCTCATTTCTTCCTCTTTCCTCTATGAAATATACAATTAAAAGCATTTTTATATATCCATTCTATAAGTGCAAAAATATAAATTAATCCTAATCTCACAAAATGTTAGGTTACAAGTCGACTAAGTCAAATTGAAAATTATCGTCTGAAAAGTGACTGCATCCTATCAGCTGCCTGAATACAATGGAGATTTCTCCATCCAATGTTTAGCATGGATGGGGAATCAATTGATTCTTTTTCGGTCTCTTGTAGGCTAAAAGGCCAAAATGTGAGTAATCTATACCCAACTTTACACACTATGGATGAGAGAGAAGGGGAAAAGATTCAGTAGTCTAGCAAAAGACAGCAAGGCAGGGCTTAAAGTGATTCTAAACCTCCTTTTTTTTTCATAACAAAAATGTCATACTTATCTGGTCTGTGTAATGGTTTTGCACAGAGTAGCCCTGATCGTCCTATTCTCAGATCCCTCCTAGGTACTTCTAGCTCCTCCTTTTAGTGAGTGCCCCCCATAAGAAGCTACTTCGTATAGGGGCACTTGTGCAGGCTCGATCCTGAGACATACCGTCTGGAATCAATAAACACAGACAGTGTGGCTTGGACCCAACCCCACTCCCTCGGCACAGGATTTAATTGACAGCACCAGGAGCCAATGGCTCCAGCTGCTGCCTCTCTATCCTGTGAGGAGAGAGAGTGGAGAAAGCTGCTGCTCTAAGTCACAGCACTAGATCAAGATCAGGTTCAGGTAGTGTCAGGAAATGCACCTCAGAAAAAATCCTGCTACTGGCCTGGCTGGTGCACATTTGCTGATTCCCGCCGCCAAACTGGCTTTTTAAACAGAGTTTGCAAACAGGTCAAGTGCTGTCTGATCTGCAGCTTCCCCATGACCCCTGTTACCTGTAACCTGCTACTGTGATCTGTTCCTGTGTTTGACCTGGCTTGACTGTGACCCTTCCTGCCTTCTTCCTGCATCTGACCCCGGCTTGTCTTTGTCCTTGATTCTGCCTGCTCCTTTAACTACCACGCTGCCTGCCCATTACCAACCTGGCCTGTTACGGACTTGCCTCTAGCTTTGGTATCTGTTCCAGCATCCTCTGTCTGTGTAGGACCAAGCCTGACTATACCTGCCTGTGCTTCATATCCCTCAAGGCTTATCCACTACTAATCCCTGCATCCAGGTCTGTGGTGTCCAGATACCAGCTGACCCAGTTTCCAGCCGGCTCACTGTCCTGATCTCTCATCTCGCTGGGATTCATCCCTGTGACATCAGGGCCCTTGAAGCAGTTCTGCTGACAGCTCTATCAGGGGCCGCGAGGCAGATACGTAAGTGAGGCCTTCCTCTGCAATATCGGGCTCATCTCCAAGGTACGTGAGAGCGTGACAGTATCAGACAGCCATGTTTGAGCCTGAGCAAGGAACTACCCCCATGTACGAACTTTGTCAACACCTGGCTGGTCTGACGCAAGCTGTCAAAAACTTGCAGGAAGGATACACCCGATTAGAGGAACAGGTCCAAGCCCTGTCATCTTCTGCCGTCCCTTAGTGCACTGCTCATCCCTCTGCTACTCCAGCTAGTGCAGCTTTCACATGTGCAGTTGTAATGCTGCCATGGGAACCAAGGGTACCTACGCCTGAAAGATTTTCTGGTGAACGCAGCAAATATAGAGCGTTCCGCAATGCTTGTGAACTTTTATTTGCCTTACAACCTCGTACCTTCTCCCTAGAGGCAACCAAGGTGGGCTTTGTCATCTCACTGCTTCTGGGTGAGCCCCAAGCCTGGGCACACTGTTTCCTGGAACAAAAAGCTGCATCCTTGACCAACCTCACCACCTTTTTTGATGCCATGTCACAACTCTATGAGGACCCCCAGCAAACTGACACTGCTGAAACAGCATTAAATTCCAGCAAGTCCGCAGAGCGGCTGAGGACTATGTGGCCAAATTCAGGCGTTGGAGTTCTGACATCAATTGGAACGACTCTGCCCTGTGTTACCAATTTCACATGCTCCTATTGAATTAAAGGATGAGCTGGCATGGGTAGGTGTACCTCAATCTCTGGACACCCTTATTAATCTGTCAATACAGATCAACCGACATCTGAGAAAACGTTGATCCGAGAGATCCTCAGGACAATAACGGCCAACTTGGATTTTACCCAAGGTTCCTAGCTTCTCCAGTCAGGCGCCTCCAGTTCCAGTAGTTCCTGCTTCCGATACATCTGAGCCCATGCAATTGGGCTTGCTCCATCCTTCCCTCACCACAGAAGAGCGTCAACGTCGAAGACAGAACAATCTGTGCATGTATTGTGGAGAACCAGGGCATTACATGAGATCCTGTCCTGGCGTGTTCAGTAAGAAGGGTTCAGTAAGACCCTTCCCCCCCACAGATCCTATCATTGTCTGATTGACCTCTTACCAGGGGCTGAAGTTCCTTTCGGAGGATCTTTCCCTAACCAAACTAGAACTGGGCACACTGAGAGAATATATTGATGACAATCTGAAAAAAGGGTTTATTCACCTATCCACCTCTCTGGCAGGTGCAGGCATTTTCTTCTTTGAAAAGAAGGATCACACTTTGGGCCCCTGCGTAGATTATCGGGAGTGAAACAAAATTAATGTTAAAAATCGCTACCTGCTGCCTCTGGTGCCCAAATTATTCCAAAGACTGGGAGCTGCAATTATCTTCACCAAGTTGGATCTCTGGGGAGCTTACAACTTATTTCGCATCAACGAAGGAGATGAGTGGAAAACTGCTTTTCGTACCAGATTTGGGCATATTGAGTACCTGGTCATGCCATTCAGTCTGTGTAATGCCCTGGCTACTTTCCAACACTTTGTCAATGACATCTTCCGAGATTACCTTGACCTGTTCATCATTGTGTACTTAGAGCAGGGGTCCTCAAACTACGGCCCGCGGGCCGAATCCGGCCCTCCAGCGTTTTTTATCCGGCCCGCGGACTGCCCCTTTAACTGCAGCACTCCCCCTGCCCTCTGCTCCCTCCATCACACAGGACGGGAAACATGACAGGCCCGGAAAAAGGACCTTCTGTGCTAAGAAGCAGGTGATTGGTTACTAGGCATCAGGGCTGTCCCAGGAACCAATCACCTGCCCCTCACTTCCAAAGTCCCGCCCTCCGTCCGGACCTACCATGCCTTGTGTCCTGCGTGATACAGGTAAGTGTTGAGTGGGAGTGTAATATTGATATGGGGGATCTGTGACACACGGGGGGGAGATCTGTGATGTAGGGGACTCTGTGCTGTGGTGGGGGAGATCTGTGATGTTGGGGACTCTGTGCTATGGTGGGGGAGATCTGTGATGTGGGGGACTCTGTGATATGGTGGGGGAGATCTGTGATGTGGGGGACTCTGTGCTATGGTGGGGGAGATCTGTGATGTGGGGGACTCTGTGCTATGGTGGGGGAGATCTGTGATGTGGGGGACTCTGTGCTATGGTGGGGGACTGATGTGCTATGGTGGGGCACTGATGTGGGGGACTCTGTGCTATGGTGGGGGACTGATGTGGGGGACTCTGTGCTATGGTGGGGGACTGATGTGGGGGACTCTGTGCTATGGTGGGGGACTGATGTGGGGGACTGATGTGCTATGGTGCGGGACTCTGTGCTATGGTGGGGGACTCTGTGCTATGGTGGGGGACTGATGTGGGGGACTCTGTGCTATGGTGGGGGACTGATGTGGGGGACTGATGTGCTATGGTGAGGGACTCTGTGCTATGGTGGGGGACTCTGTGCTATGGTGGGGGACTGATGTGGGGGACTGATGTGCTATGGTGGGGGACTGATGTGCTATGGTGGGTGACTGATGTGGGGGACTCTGTGCTGATGTGGGGGACTCTGTGTTATGGTGGGGGGCTCATGTGGGGGACTGATGTGGGGGACTCTGTGCTATGGTGGGGGAGATCTGTGATGTGGGGGACTCTGTGCTATGGTGGGGGAGATCTGTGATGTGGGGGACTCTGTGCTATGGTGAGGGAGATCTGTGCTATGGTGGGGGACTGATGTGCTATGGTGGGGCACTGATGTGGGGGACTCTGTGCTATGGTGGGGGACTGATGTGGGGGACTGATGTGCTATGGTGGGGGACTCTGTGCTATGGTGGGGGACTGATGTGGGGGACTCTGTGCTATGGTGGGGGACTGATGTGGGGGACTCTGTGCTATGGTGGGGGACTGATGTGCTATGGTGCGGGACTCTGTGCTATGGTGGGGGACTCTGTGCTATGGTGGGGGACTGATGTGGGGGACTCTGTGCTATGGTGGGGAACTGATGTGGGGGACTGATGTGCTATGGTGGGGGACTCTGTGCTATGGTGGGGGACTGATGTGGGGGACTGATGTGCTATGGTGGGGGACTGATGTGCTATGGTGGGGGACTGATGTGGGGGACTGATGTGCTATGGTGGGGGACTGATGTGCTATGGTGGGTGACTGATGTGGGGGACTCTGTGCTGATGTGGGGGACTCTGTGCTATGGTGGGGGACTCATGTGGGGGACTGATGTGGGGGACTCTGTGCTATGGTGGGGGAGTGATGTGCGGGACTCTGTGCTGATGTGGGGGACTGATGTGCTATGGTGGGGGACTGATGTGCTATGGTGGGGAACTGATGTGCTATGGTTGGGGACTCTGTGCTATGGTGGGGGACTGATGTGGGGGACTCTGTGCTATGGTGGGGGACTCTGTGCTATGGTGGGGGACTGATGTGGGGGACTCTGTGCTATGGTGGGGGACTGATGTGGGGGACTCTGTGCTATGGTGGGGGACTGATGTGCTATGGTGGGGGACTGATGTGCTATGGTGGGGGACTGATGTGGGGGACTCTGTGCTGATGTGGGGGACTCTGTGCTATGGTGGGGGACTGATGTGGGGGACTCTGTGCTATGGTGGGGGACTGATGTGGGGGACTCTGTGCTATGGTGGGGGACTGATGTGGGGGACTGATGTGCTATGGTGGGGGACTGATGTGCTATGGTGGGGGACTGATGTGGGGGACTCTGTGCTATGGTGGGGGACTGATGTGCTATGGTGGGGGACTCTGTGCTATGGTGGGGGACTGATGTGCTATGGTGGGGGACTCTGTGCTATGGTGGGGGACTCTGTGCTATGGTGGGGGACTGATGTGGGGGACTCTGTGCTATGGTGGGGGACTCTGTGCTATGGTGGGGGACTGATGTGGGGGACTCTGTGCTATGTTGGGGGACTCTGTGCTATGGTGGGGGACTCTGTGCTATGGTGGGGGACAGATGTGGGGAACTCTGTGCTATGGTGGGGGACTGATGTGGGGGACTCTGTGCTATGGTGGGGGACTGATGTGGGGGACTGTTAAGTGCAGTTTTCAACTTAACTGCTTCTAGTTTATATTGCTTTGCCAAATTTAGCTATCAAAGAAATAAGACACAGAATATAGATTTCTGTATATCAGATCCGAGCCTTAAAGGTCCCGTACTCTCAACTGAACCTGTCGGCTCTTTATTGGGGCTTTTTATAAGGCTTGGTTACACAAGCATCAGTTTGAGCAAATCTCCATATAAGGTAACAAGCAGTATAATTTCAACATACATGACGCTGGACACATCTGGAAAGACTTAAGCTACGTCTTACAACTGACACGCACACATTATGTAGAAAAATGAAAAACAACTTAAGTAGAACTCCAACCTATTATTTCCAACCTTATCAATTTCCCCCTTTGACATCATCCCCTCCACGATTCTGGGTCCTTGCAAACAAGTGAACAGCCGATACTTCAAAGAGTACTATCCCTGACCGCGGGTTGTCAGAGGAGGATAAGTCTTCTTTATTTACCCTCATCCCTCAAATCCATACCAGCATCTTATAAGCAAAGAGAATAGAAAAGGGGTGATGTCAAGTTACCCTTTTTGTCATTGGAGTTCCTAATACCGTTCTCTTTCCATTCTATCTGTTCATACCTTAATCTTCCTATATAAGCAACAGTTTATCACGGTAAGCAGTACAAAAACTAAAATTAGATTAAGTATCGGATTGAGCATCCAATTAAAAATTGCCATAGCAGTGGGTGACCATCCAGCAAATACATCATACCAATGATGTGTTGTTTCATCTCTTATTTGTGAGGATAAATGTATTAATTTCCCTTTATCTATAACCGCAGATATTAGATTATTTTGAAGGGTATGTTCTTGTGTCTCTATGTGTTTTCTAAGTATTTCGGACTCATTTAAGATTTGCCGTAAGAGCTCTAATGATATTATAAAAGGAGTAGTATCAGTAAGATTATCTACCGTCCATTCTAGATTAAATATTCTATGTGCATCTGGTTCAAAAAGGAAAGTGTCATTTTGCCATTTAAGCATTTTAACATTCTTTACGCATCCTGAAAAAGGGGCCGTTTTATTTAAACTTTCCATAGTTTCCTGATCATTTGTGACTAAACAAATATGTTGTTTTCCTATCTCCATAAATCTGTTTCCTACACCTGCTGGTAATCTCTGAAACTTACATATGTTAGATTGATGTTTCAATAAGCAAAGTTCATAGACTGGAGAACTTCTTCCACAGACTATTCCCTTATTAGTTTTAACACATAAACTTAGATCATGAGTCATGTTTTGTGTATCTACATAGTGTCCATAAATCTCAGGATACCAAAATTCAGGTAGATCCTTTCCTATCAGGAGTGGCATCACTATTAACTTACACATTACCTGGACCTCCTCCACTTTGTATACATCAAACCTTCCAGCACACCATCTTTCCTCACATTCAACTTCTTTTCCTGGTACTTCAAACCATGTACTTTCTAAATTTAAACCCTTGAAATAGTTCATCCAAGTGCGATTTGAATGTGATAAGATAGTGTAGAAAAAGCACATTAAGTAATGTTTATAAACTCCTGATTTTCTTTCCACAACTCCAGACTAGCTAGTGCTGTGTGATTAACCATAATATTGAGATATTTAGTTAATTGTACCTAGCTAATTTGTGTTTCGAATGTTGTAGGTAACCATTTGCTTGTAATTATTAAACTATCAGCTATGTGACTTCCTGCACATTTCCACTTATTTTGTATCATTTCCATCTGTATCCCATTCATTATTCCCATTCCAGTTCCTGCAGCCCCCAGAACTGTATCATACCATTCTCGGCGATACCTACATTCTGGTAGCTGGGGAAAAGTTACATTAAATTTGATTTTTGCTTTCTGTTGTAATACCGAAACATTTATGCAAGATCTAGGAATAGGAGTTAATACAGAGGATTCGAAGATGGTGGGTAGAGCGTCTTCTATTTTTATATTGAAACCATAATGTTGCCATTGTATATATATCCTCCTGTTGTGCTTCCCATTTCCTTACTAGTACAAAATACCATTCGTAGTAATGATATTGTGTTATACTCTTATACTGATTTACCCATCTAAGATCAGTACTATTTTCATGAACTGTTACATTGATACCCGGAGTCCATGTATAAACAAACATTTGAAAACATTCAAGCACTATTATCATAGAAGAATCTTCATTCTGTTTCTCTCGGTTCAAGACTCTTTTTGCAGTGTGATGCGTGGATCCAGGCTGCTTTTCCTTCCAATTTCACTGAAGTGGCTGTAGTCAAAAGCACTTGATAAGGACCTTCAAATCTAGGTTCCAATGTCTTTCTGGTGTGTTTCTTTACATATACATAATCCCCTGATAGCAGTGTATGTGTACCTGCTATTGAGTTAGGGTCTGGAAGAGAAGAATACACACTTTTGTGGATCTTAGTTAGACGTTGTTGTAATTGTATCACATATGCAGTCAAACTATCACATTGCAATTGCATACTCTGTAGAAAGTATAGACCTAATCTAGGTGCATTCCCAAAAAGTATTTCATATTGGTTTGTTTAACTCTTGCATAGCTTTTTGTATTTTCAACTTTATTGTCCCATTTACTCTCTCCACTGATCCTGAACTCTGTGGATGATAAGGGGTGTGGAAACTTTGTTGAACCCCTAACATGGTCATCACATTCTGCATGATTTCTCCTGTAAAGTGTATCCTCCTATCTGATTCTATAGTTTCAGGAAGACCAAACCTAGGTATTAACTCAGTGATCAGTTTCTTGGCTGTGACTTTTGCTGTAGCTGATTTTACTGGATAACTTTCGGGCCAACCTGAGAATAAATCGATACACACGAGGACAAATTCAAAGGGGCCGCTCTTAGGCATTTGTATGTAGTCAATCTGCAGTCTCTGGAAGGGGTATTGGGCCCGAACCTGGTGTTTCCGTGGGGTTTTTACTCTCTATCCTGGGTTATTCAGGAGACAGATTTGGCAGGCTGCACAGTAGTTTCTTGCAGTACTACTGAATCCAGGGGCGAGCCATCCTTGGTTCACAATCCTATACATGGAATTGGAACTGACGTGTGTGGGTAGGTGAACTGCCGCTGCCATTGCTGGGTACAGAGAGGCAGGCAGGCATATTTTGCCTCCTTCCCTCCATACATTGTCAAGGTCTGGTGCTGCTCCCATCCTGACCCACTTATCTTTCTCGCTCTCCCCTGCTTGCTCCTGTAATTTACTCAACTGCTGCCATGTTGGTTCTGGGATACTCACCTCTACCGCTGCTAAGGTCTCAGGGCTTCCTTCCCCTAGAGCTGCCTGTTTTGCAGTCAAATCTGCAAATGCATTTCCTTTTGCCTCAATTGTTTTTGCGCTCGTGTGTGCCGCTATCTTCATGATGGCCACTCGTTTAACCTTTTGAAGATTGTTCAGGACTCTCGTAATCCCTTCTCCATGTTTTACAGGTGTACCTGCTGCTGTCAGATAACCTCTAGCCTTCCATATATGGCCATAATCGTGCGCTACGCCATAAACGTAGGCAGAGTCAGTGTAAATATTCCCTTCTCGTCCTTTTAAGTATTCTAGGGCTTGTTCTAAAGCTTTTAATTCTGCTTCTTGTGCTGACATGTGGGCTGGTAAGGGCTGTGCTTCAATTACCTGCGTATCAGTCACTACAGCATACCCTGTGTGATATTTACCCTTGTCATCAGCAAACCTACTACCATCTATGTACAAAGTGTGCTCAGCATTTAAAATTGGTGTATCTGTAACATGTACCTTTAAGAAAAATGTACTCTGTCTTAATTATCACCAGATGTTCCTTCTAACTAGAATGACTCTATTGTAGGGATGTTTAACCCTTTCAACTCTGAAAATACACTATATATGAATGTAAAAAATGATGTGTAAAAAATATCTCATCTTGATATAATAAACATGTCCTGTCACATAAAAATTATATATAAAAACTGCAACATATCTGATGGATAAATTATTTCATCAGTAGTCAAAAAAACTAAAAAGTCCATTGTTTTTAGAATGTCCTCTCTTATCAGAAGTTCTCGAGAATTTTTTTTTTTCTTCCTCTTCTTCTTCCTTATTAGCACTATTATTCCCCCTTGCCAAATCTGGTGACTGAAGAGGCAAAAAGGTAGCCAAATTTAAAGTTGTACAGCGCTGAAAAGTAACATTTGGAGGTAAAAGTAAAGTACACTGTAACCTTAATTGCCTAGCCATTGAAATGTGTTTGGGCTGTACCTGAGACAAGATTGCATGTATCTCATGTGTGGTGTGCACTACAACTGGATTGTCTAGAACAATTTCTGATGACTTATCTAGGATTATCGACACCGCTGCTATCGCCCGTACACAGGACGGTGAACCTCTGGACACTGGATCTAATGCTGCTGAAAATTAAGCAACGGATCTTTGTTTTACATGTGCCTGTGTCAAAACACCTGTGGCGTGTCCAGTGATTTCAGCAATGTACAAATAAAATATCTTGGTGTAATCTGGAATACCAATAACCGGGGCAGAAATCAACAACCTTTTCAAAGTGACAAACGACTCATAAGCTACTTCTGTAAGCATATACGGTACAATTTTCAAACAATCGTATAATGGCTGCATCAAAGCGCTAGCGTGTGGTATCCATTGTCTACAATATGACACAATACCTAAAAACATACGCAATTGTTTGAAATTCCGTGGGGGTAACATTTCCTTTATCACTTGAACCCTCTCCTCAGTGAGATGTCTCGTACCCTGTGATATACAATGTCCCAAAAAGATAACTTTTTCTGACACACTTGCAACTTTTTCTTATTAACCTTGCAACCTTTTTCTGCCAAAAATCGCAACAAATTAAGGGTGGTATGCAGGCTTTCAGTCTTTCACTTATCTGTGGAATTAATCCTTCCATAAACTGTCTATTGAAGGCTCAGATCGTGACTGGCAGAGCCAAATCCAATCCCTCATCTGCCATCATACTTTCCATAGATAAGTAAAATTCTGATACAGTCTGTCCTGGCATTTGTTTCATGAGTGATATTGACCCTCTCTCCTGTTGTTTTGCCTGAGAGAAAGCTTCTATTCTAGCAATAAAAGGGGCCCTTGAGTCTATGTGTCTGACCTCCTGTCTCTAAATTGCCATCCCCCCTCAGCTCGGTCTGTAGGTCGGTCATAAACTAGTTAAACAGGGTCAGAGTCATTTTATGTCTGCATAAATCCTCCCCATCCTGCCAAGTTGCTTCATGTGTATTCATTAACTGTGTCACAAAAAAAAAAAAAATCTACAGAAAGCAGCTGGCTTTGCTATACAAAACCCATCCTCTACCCTCAATTTCAGGATATATCTTGTGTAGTTTACGTACTATGTCAGTATATGGGGGTGGGATGGCTGAACTAAGATTATTTAAAATTTCAACATTTTTTTTTTTTTTTTTTTTTTTTTATTCTTCTGTCTTTCATATCCCAACCATCACAATCTGAATTATATTTCCACCCCTCTTCTTTTGCTCTATTTGAGACCTTAATTAAGCATTGAATCTGATGCATCCATTGCTTCTCTAACACCTCTCCTTGTCTGTCCCTTTTTATTTCACTCCATACATCCAGGTCTAAACCCGCTGCTCCTTTCACCTTAAATTTACGAAGGACATCCTTTAAGTCCTATGCTTCATCTTTCCCATAGATGTTCTTAATTATCTGTGGCACCGTATAATGCACCACAATTCCCTGACGGGGTTTCATGTTCTGCTGGCCCATTCTGACAGTCCGTGCCTAGGTAGCGTGTGGGACACTTAGTGTACAGTACTAAATACTAAAAAAGCTACACTAGTTCCTCGTTGCCTTCCTCCTAGGGTGCCAGAATACTAAAAACCTCTCCGGATGAGATTTCTGAAATCGAATTACTTTATATGCTAGCCAACTCACAAATATTATGACCAGAATGGCAGCTACACATATACAAGCATTCCTTTAAGTGACCAGGTATCCGACTAGATCTCCGGGCTTATGGAGACCTCATTCCCCCTGTATCTGGGAATCCCTCTCATACACTCTTATCCCTGCTTTATGGAGCAGACAGGGCTTATACTTTCAACCCGTCTATGGTTTATGAATTAAATTGAATATCAAACTTAAGCGGCAGACCCCCAAAGTCCTCTTGCGAGGTTAAGGACGCATTCTACTGCTCATTGGGATGATATTCTTTCAATTCATACCAACCTAGGCAAGGCTCATTCACTTTCTCAACAAGACAGACAGACAACAAACAACAATTAATTCCAGCAATATAAACCACAATATGCAGTAATTCTAGACTCACCACTACAGAGGCTGGTGTTTTAAAACCAGGAGAACCGTAACTGACAGAACGGATAGGCACAAATCAGGGGAGCACAGAATATAAGAAAAATAAAGCTTTTTCTTACCTGCGCAGGTTTTTCAATCTGTGGTTCCCGGAATGCCTGACCTTTTGCTCCGTCAGTCCAATTCATCCACCTCTTGAAGTGTCATCGGTGTGTCCCTACTTCCGGGCGCCAGAAATGTTAAGTGCAGTTTTCAACTTAACTGCTTCTAGTTTATATTGCTTTGCCAAATTTAGCTATCAAAGAAATAAGACACAGAATATAGATTTCTGTATATCAGATCCGAGCCTTAAAGGTCCCGTACTCTCAACTGAACCTGTCGGCTCTTTATTGGGGCTTTTTATAAGGCTTGGTTACACAAGCATCAGTTTGAGCAAATCTCCATATAAGGTAACAAGCAGTATAATTTCAACATACATGACGCTGGACACATCTGGAAAGACTTAAGCTACGTCTTACAACTGACACGCACACATTATGTAGAAAAATGAAAAACAACTTAAGTAGAACTCCAACCTATTATTTCCAACCTTATCAGGGACTGATGTGCTATGGTGGGGGACTCTGTGCTATGGTGGGGGACTGATGTGGGGGACTGATGTGGGGGACTCTGTGCTATGGTGGGGGACTGATGTGGGGGACTCTGTGCTATGGTGGGGGACTCTGTGCTATGGTGGGGGACTTATGTGGGGGACTCTGTGCTATGGTGGGGGACTGATGTGGGGGACTCTGTGCTATGGTGGGGGACTCTGTGCTATGGTGGGCGACTGATGTGGAGGACTCTGTGCTATGGTGGGGGACTGATGTGGGGGACTCTGTGCTATGGTGGGGGACTGATGTGGGGGACTCTGTGCTATGGTGGGGGACTGATGTGGGGGACTCTGTGCTATGGTGGGGGACTGATGTGGGGGACTCTGTGCTATGGTGGGGGACTCTGTGCTATGGTGGGGGACTGATGTAGGGGACTCTGTGCTATGGTGGGGGACTGATGTGGGGGACTCTGTGCTATGGTGGGGGACTCTGTGCTATGGTGGGGGACTCTGTGCTATGGTGGGGGACTGATGTGGGGGACTCTGTGCTATGGTGGGGGACTGATGTGGGGGACTCTGTGCTATGGTGGGGGACTGATGTGGGGGACTCTGTGCTAAGGTGGGGGACTGATGTGGGGGACTGATGTGCTATGGTGCGGGACTCTGTGCTATGGTGGGGGACTGATGTGGGGGACTCTGTGCTATGGTGGGGGACTGATGTGGGGGACTGATGTGCTATGGTGGGGGACTCTGTGCTATGATGGGGGACTCTGTGCTATGGTGGGGGACTGATGTGGGGGACTGATGTGCTATGATGGGTGACTGATGTGGGGGACTCTGTGCTGATGTGGGGGACTCTGTGCTATGGTGGGGGGGCTCATGTGGGGGACTGATGTGGGGGACTCTGTGCTATGGTGGGGGAGATCTGTGATGTGGGGGACTCTGTGCTATGGTGGGGGAGATCTGTGATGTGGGGGACTCTGTGCTATGGTGGGGGAGATCTGTGCTATGGTGGGGGACTGATGTGCTATGGTGGGGCACTGATGTGGGGGACTCTGTACTATGGTGGGGGACTGATGTGGGGGACTCTGTGCTATGGTGGGGGACTGATGTGGGGGACTCTGTGCTATGGTGGGGGACTGATGTGCTATGGTGCGGGACTCTGTGCTATGGTGGGGGACTGATGTGGGGGACTCTGTGCTATGGTGGGGGACTGATGTGGGGACTGATGTGCTATGGTGGGGGACTCTGTGCTATGGTGGGGGACTCTGTGCTATGGTGGGGGACTGATGTGGGGGACTGATGTGCTATGGTGGGGGACTGATGTGCTATGGTGGGTGACTGATGTGGGGGACTCTGTGCTGATGTGGGGGACTCTGTGCTATGGTGGGGGACTCATGTGGGGGACTGATGTGGGAGACTCTGTGCTATGGTGGGGGAGTGATGTGCGGGACTCTGTGCTGATGTGGGGGACTCTGTGCTATGCTGGGGGACTGATGGGGGGGACTCTGTGCTATGGTGGGGGACTCTGTGCTATGGTGGGGGACTGATGTGGGGGACTCTGTGCTGATGTGGGGGACTGATGTGCTATGGTGGGGGACTGATGTACTATGGTGGGGGACTGATGTGCTATGGTGGGGGACTCTGTGCTATGGTGGGGGACTGATGTGGGGGACTCTGTGCTATGGTGGGGGACTCTGTGCTATGGTGGGGGACTGATGAGCTATGGTGGGGGACTCTGTGCTATGGTGGGGGACTGATGTGGGGGACTCTGTGCTATGGTGGGGGACTAATGTGGGGGACTGATGTGCTATGGTGGGGGACTGATGTGCTATGGTGGGGGACTGATGTGGGGGACTCTGTGCTATGGTGGGGGACTGATGTGGGGGGCTCTGTGCTATGGTGGGGGACTCTGTGCTATGGTGGGGGACTGATGTGGGGGACTCTGTGCTATGGTGGGGGACTCTGTGCTATGGTGGGGGACTGATGTGGGGGACTCTGTGCTATGGTGGGGGACTGATGTGGGGGACTCTGTGCTATGGTGGGGGACTGATGTGGGGGACTCTGTGCTATGGTGGGGGACTGATGTGGGGGACTGATGTACTATGGTGGGGGACTCTGTGCTATGGTGGGGGACCCTGTGCTATGGTGGGGGACTGATGTGGGGGACTGATGTGCTATGGTGGGGGACTGATGTGCTATGGTGGGTGACTGATGTGGGGGACTCTGTGCTGATGTGGGGGACTCTGTGCTATGGTGGGGGACTCATGTGGGGGACTGATGTGGGAGACTCTGTGCTATGGTGGGGGAGTGATGTGCGGGACTCTGTGCTGATGTGGGGGACTCTGTGCTATGGTGGGGGACTGATGTGGGGGACTCTGTGCTATGGTGGGGGACTCTGTGCTATGGTGGGGGACTGATGTGGGGGACTCTGTGCTGATGTGGGGGACTGATGTGCTATGGTGGGGGACTGATGTGCTATGGTGGGGGACTCTGTGCTATGGTGGGGGACTGATGTGGGGGACTCTGTGCTATGGTGGGGGACTCTGTGCTATGGTGGGGGACTCTGTGCTATGGTGGGGGACTGATGTGCTATGGTGGGGGACTCTGTGCTATGGTGGGGGACTGATGTGGGGGACTCTGTGCTATGGTGGGGGACTGATGTGGGGGACTGATGTGCTATGGTGGGGGACTGATGTGCTATGGTGGGGGACTGATGTGGGGGACTCTGTGCTATGGTGGGGGACTGATGTGGGGGACTCTGTGCTATGGTGGGGGACTCTGTGCTATGGTGGGGGACTGATGTGGGGGACTCTGTGCTATGGTGGGGGACTCTGTGCTATGGTGGGGGACTGATGTGGGGGACTCTGTGCTATGGTGGGGGACTGATGTGGGGGACTCTGTGCTATGGTGGGGGACTGATGTGGGGGACTCTGTGCTATGGTGGGGGACTGATGTGCTATGGTGGGGGACTCTGTGCTATGGTGGGGGACTGATGTGGGGGACTCTGTGCTATGGTGGGGGACTGATGTGGGGGACTGATGTGCTATGGTGGGGGACTCTGTGCTATGGTGGGGGACTCTGTGCTATGGTGGGGGACTGATGTGGGGGACTGATGTGCTATGGTGGGGGACTGATGTGCTATGGTGGGTGACTGATGTGCTATGGTGCGGGACTCTGTGCTATGGTGGGGGACTCTGTGCTATGGTGGGGGACTGATGTAGGGGAATCTGTGCTATGGTGGGGGACTGATGTGGGGGACTGATGTGCTATGGTGGGGGACTCTGTGCTATGGTGGGGGACTCTGTGCTATGGTGGGGGACTGATGTGGGGGACTGATGTGCTATGGTGGGGGACTGATGTGCTATGGTGGGTGACTGATGTGGGGGACTCTGTGCTGATGTGGGGGACTCTGTGCTATGGTGGGGGACTCATGTGGGGGACTGATGTGGGAGACTCTGTGCTATGGTGGGGGAGTGATGTGCGGGACTCTGTGCTGATGTGGGGGACTCTGTGCTATGGTGGGGGACTGATGTGGGGGACTCTGTGCTATGGTGGGGGACTCTGTGCTATGGTGGGGGACTGATGTGGGGGACTCTGTGCTGATGTGGGGGACTGATGTGCTATGGTGGGGGACTGATGTGCTATGGTGGGGGACTGATGTGCTATGGTGGGGGATTCTGTGCTATGGTGGGGTACTGATGTGGGGGACTCTGTGCTATGGTGGGGGACTCTGTGCTATGGTGGGGGACTGATGTGCTATGGTGGGGGACTCTGTGCTATGGTGGGGGACTGATGTGGGGGACTCTGTGCTATGGTGGGGGACTGATGTGGGGGACTGATGTGCTATGGTGGGGGACTGATGTGCTATGGTGGGGGACTGATGTGGGGGACTCTGTGCTATGGTGGGGGACTGATGTGGGGGACTCTGTGCTATGGTGGGGGACTCTGTGCTATGGTGGGGGACTGATGTGGGGGACTCTGTGCTATGGTGGGGGACTCTGTGCTATGGTGGGGGACTGATGTGGGGGACTCTGTGCTATGATGGGGGACTGATGTGGGGGACTCTGTGCTATGGTGGGGGACTGATGTGGGGGACTGATGTGCTATGGTGGGGGACTGATGTGCTATGGTGGGGGACTGATGTCTGGGACTCTGTGCTATGGTGGGGGACTGATGTGCTATGGTGGGGGACTCTGTGCTATGGTGGGGGACTGATGTGCTATGGTGGGGGACTGATGTGGGGGACTCTGTGCTATGGTGGGGGACTCTGTGCTATGGTGGGGGACTGATGTGGGGGACTCTGTGCTATGGTGGGGGACTGATGTGGGGGACTGATGTGCTATGGTGGGGGACTCTGTGCTATGGTGGGGGACTGATGTGGGGGACTCTGTGCTATGGTGGGGGACTGATGTGGGGGACTCTGTGCTATGGTGGGGGACTGATGTGGGGGACTCTGTGCTATGGTGGGGGACTCTGTGCTATGGTGGGGGACTGATGTGGGGGACTCTGTGCTATGGTGGGGGACTGATGTGGGGGACTCTGTGCTATGGTGGGGACTCTGTGCTATGGTGGGGGACTGATGTGGGGGACTCTGTGCTATGGTGGGGGACTGATGTGGGGGACTCTGTGCTATGGTGGGGGACTGATGTGGGGGACTCTGTGCTATGGTGGGGGACTGATGTGGGGGACTCTGTGCTATGGTGGGGGACTGATGTGGGGGACTCTGTGCTATGGTGGGGGACTCTGTGCTATGGTGGGGGACTGATGTGGGGGACTCTGTGCTATGGTGGGGGACTGATGTGGGGGACTCTGTGCTATGGTGGGGGACTCTGTGCTATGGTGGGGGACTCTGTGCTATGGTGGGGTCTGATGTGGGGGACTCTGTGCTATGGTGGGGGACTGATGTGGGGGACTCTGTGCTATGGTGGGGGACTGATGTGGGGGACTCTGTGCTATGGTGGGGGACTGATGTGGGGGACTCTGTGCTATGGTGGGGGACTCTGTGCTATGGTGGGGGACTGATGTGGGGGACTCTGTGCTATGGTGGGGGACTCTGTGCTATGGTGGGGGACTGATGTGGGGGACTCTGTGCTATGGTGGGGGACTGATGTGGGGGACTCTGTGCTATGGTGGGGGACTGATGTGGGGGACTCTGTGCTATGGTGGGGACTGATGTGGGGGACTGATGTGCTATGGTGCGGGACTCTGTGCTATGGTGGGGGACTCTGTGCTATGTTGGGGGACTGATGTGGGGGACTCTGTGCTATGGTGGGGGACTGATGTGGGGGACTGATGTGCTATGGTGGGGGACTCTGTGCTATGGTGGGGGACTCTGTGCTATGGTGGGGGACTGATGTGGGGGACTGATGTGCTATGGTGGGTGACTGATGTGGGGGACTCTGTGCTGATGTAGGGGTCTCTGTGCTATTGTGGGGGGCTCATGTGGGGGACTGATGTGGGGGACTCTGTGCTATGGTGGGGGAGATCTGTGATGTGGGGGACTCAATGCTATGGTGGGGGAGATCTGTGATGTGGTGGACTCTGTGCTATGGTGGGGGACTCTGTGCTGTGGTGGGGGACTGATGTGGGGGACTCTGTGCTATGGTGGGGGACTGATGTGGGGGACTGATGTGCTATGGTGGGGGACTCTGTGCTATGGTGGGGGACTCTGTGCTATGGTGGGGGACTGATGTGGGGGACTGATGTGCTATGGTGGGGGACTGATGTGCTATGGTGGGTGACTGATGTGGGGGACTCTGTGCTATGGTGGGGGACTGATGTGGGGGACTGATGTGCTATGGTGGGGGACTCTGTGCTATGGTGGGGGACTCTGTGCTATGGTGGGGGACTGATGTGGGGGACTGATGTGCTATGGTGGGTGACTGATGTGGGGGACTCTGTGCTGATGTAGGGGTCTCTGTGCTATTGTGGGGGGCTCATGTGGGGGACTGATGTGGGGGACTCTGTGCTATGGTGGGGGACTGATGTGGGGGACTCTGTGCTATGGTGGGGACTGATGTGGGGGACTGATGTGCTATGGTGCGGGACTCTGTGCTATGGTGGGGGACTCTGTGCTATGTTGGGGGACTGATGTGGGGGACTCTGTGCTATGGTGGGGGACTGATGTGGGGGACTGATGTGCTATGGTGGGGGACTCTGTGCTATGGTGGGGGACTCTGTGCTATGGTGGGGGACTGATGTGGGGGACTGATGTGCTATGGTGGGTGACTGATGTGGGGGACTCTGTGCTGATGTAGGGGTCTCTGTGCTATTGTGGGGGGCTCATGTGGGGGACTGATGTGGGGGACTCTGTGCTATGGTGGGGGAGATCTGTGATGTGGGGGACTCAATGCTATGGTGGGGGAGATCTGTGATGTGGTGGACTCTGTGCTATGGTGGGGGACTCTGTGCTGTGGTGGGGGACTGATGTGGGGGACTCTGTGCTATGGTGGGGGACTGATGTGGGGGACTGATGTGCTATGGTGGGGGACTCTGTGCTATGGTGGGGGACTCTGTGCTATGGTGGGGGACTGATGTGGGGGACTGATGTGCTATGGTGGGTGACTGATGTGGGGGACTCTGTGCTGATGTAGGGGTCTCTGTGCTATTGTGGGGGGCTCATGTGGGGGACTGATGTGGGGGACTCTGTGCTATGGTGGGGGAGATCTGTGATGTGGGGGACTCAATGCTATGGTGGGGGAGATCTGTGATGTGGTGGACTCTGTGCTATGGTGGGGGACTCTGTGCTGTGGTGGGGGACTGATGTGGGGGACTCTGTGCTATGGTGGGGGACTGATGTGGGGGACTGATGTGCTATGGTGGGGGACTCTGTGCTATGGTGGGGGACTCTGTGCTATGGTGGGGGACTGATGTGGGGGACTGATGTGCTATGGTGGGGGACTGATGTGCTATGGTGGGTGACTGATGTGGGGGACTCTGTGCTGATGTGGGGGACTCATGTGGGGGACTGATGTGGGGGACTCTGTGCTATGGTGGGGGAGTGATGTGCGGGACTCTGTGCTGATGTGGGGGACCCTGTGCTATGTTGGGGGACTGATGTGGGGGACTCTGTGCTATGGTGGGGGACTGATGTGGGGGACTCTGTGCTGATGTGGGGGACTGATGTGCTATGGTGGGGGACTGATGTGCTATGGTGGGGGACTGATGTGCTATGGTGGGGGACTCTGTGCTATGGTGGGGGACTCTGTGCTATGGTGGGGGACTCTGTGCTATGGTGGGGGACTGATGTGCCATGGTGGGGGACTGATGTGCTATGGTGGGGGACTGATGTGGGGGACTCTGTGCTATGGTGGGGGACTCTGTGCTATGGTGGGGGACTCTGTGCTATGGTGGGGGACTGATGTGGGGGACTCTGTGTTATGGTGGGGGACTGATGTGCTATGGTGGGGGACTGATGTGCTATGGTGGGGGACTCTGTGCTATGGTGGGGGACTCTGTGCTATGGTGGGGGACTGATGTGGGGGACTCTGTGCTATGGTGGGGGACTCTGTGCTATGGTGGGGGACTGATGTGGGGGACTCTGTGCTATGGTGGGGGACTGATGTGGGGGACTCTGTGCTATGGTGGGGGACTGATGTGCTATGGTGGGGGACTCTGTGCTATGGTGGGGGACTGATGTGCTATGGTGGGGGACTGATGTGGGGGACTCTGTGCTATGGTGGGGGACTCTGTGCTATGGTGGGGGACTGATGTGGGGGACTCTGTGCTATGGTGGGGGACTCTGTGCTATGGTGGGGGACAGATGTGGGGGACTCTGTGCTATGGTGGGGGACTCTGTGCTATGGTGGGGGACTGATGTGGGGGACTCTGTGCTATGGTGGGGGACTGATGTGGGGGACTGATGTGCTATGGTGGGGGACTCTGTGCTATGGTGGGGGACTGATGTGGGGGACTCTGTGCTATGGTGGGGGACTGATGTGGGGGACTCTGTGCTATGGTGGGGGACTGATGTGGGGGACTCTGTGCTATGGTGGGGGACTCTGTGCTATGGTGGGGGACAGATGTGGGGGACTCTGTGCTATGGTGGGGGACTCTGTGCTATGGTGGGGGACTGATGTGGGGGACTCTGTGCTATGGTGGGGGACTGATGTGGGGGACTGATGTGCTATGGTGGGGGACTCTGTGCTATGGTGGGGGACTGATGTGGGGGACTCTGTGCTATGGTGGGGGACTGATGTGGGGGACTCTGTGCTATGGTGGGGGACTGATGTGGGGGACTCTGTGCTATGGTGGAGGACTCTGTGCTATGGTGGGGGACTGATGTGGGGGACTCTGTGCTATGGTGGGGGACTCTGTGCTATGGTGGGGGACTGATGTGGGGGACTCTGTGCTATGGTGGGAGACTGATGTGGGGGACTCTGTGCTATGGTGGGGGACTCTGTGCTATGGTGGGGGACTGATGTGGGGGACTCTGTGCTATGGTGGGGGACTGATGTGCTATGGTGGGGGACTGATGTGGGGGACTCTGTGCTATGGTGGGGGACTGATGTGGGGGACTCTGTGCTATGGTGGGGGACTGATGTGCTATGGTGGGGGACTCTGTGCTATGGTGGGGGACTGATGTGCTATGGTGGGGGACTGATGTGCTATGGTGGGGGACTGATGTGGGGGACTCTGTGCTATGGTGGGGGACTCTGTGCTATGGTGGGGGACTGATGTGGGGGACTCTGTGCTATGGTGGGGGACTCTGTGCTATGGTGGGGGACTGATGTGGGGGACTCTGTGCTATGGTGGGGGACTGATGTGGGGGACTCTGTGCTATGGTGGGGGACTGATGTGCTATGGTGGGGGACTCTGTGCTATGGTGGGGGACTGATGTGCTATGGTGGGGGACTGATGTGGGGGACTCTGTGCTATGGTGGGGGACTCTGTGCTATGGTGGGGGACTGATGTGGGGGACTCTGTGCTATGGTGGGGGACAGATGTGGGGGACTCTGTGCTATGGTGGGGGACTCTGTGCTATGGTGGGGGACTGATGTGGGGGACTCTGTGCTATGGTGGGGGACTGATGTGCTATGGTGGGGGACTCTGTGCTATGGTGGGGGACTGATGTGGGGGACTCTGTGCTATGGTGGGGGACTGATGTGGGGGACTCTGTGCTATGGTGGGGGACTCTGTGCTATGGTGGGGGACTGATGTGGGGGACTCTGTGCTATGGTGGGGGACTCTGTGCTATGGTGGGGGACTGATGTGGGGGACTCTGTGCTATGGTGGGAGACTGATGTGGGGGACTCTGTGCTATGGTGGGGGACTCTGTGCTATGGTGGGGGACTGATGTGGGGGACTCTGTGCTATGGTGGGGGACTGATGTGGGGGACTCTGTGCTATGGTGGGGGACTGATGTGGGGGACTCTGTGCTATGGTGGGGGACTCTGTGCTATGGTGGGGGACTGATGTGGGGGACTCTGTGCTATGGTGGGGGACTCTGTGCTATGGTGGGGGACTGATGTGGGGGACTCTGTGCTATGGTGGGGGACTGATGTGGGGGACTCTGTGCTATGGTGGGGGACTCTGTGCTATGGTGGGGGACTGATGTGGGGGACTCTGTGCTATGGTGGGGGACTGATGTGGGGGACTCTTTGCTATGGTGGGGGACTGATGTGGGGGACTCTGTGCTATGGTGGGGGACTGATGTGGGGGACTGATGTGGGGGACTCTGTGCTATGGTGGGGGACTGATGTGGGGGACTCTGTGCTATGGTGGGGGACTGATGTGGGGGACTCTGTGCTATGGTGGGGGACTGATGTGGGGGACTCTGTGCTATGGTGGGGGACTGATGTGGGGGACTCTGTGCTATGGTGGGGGACTGATGTGGGGGGGGACTCTGTGCTATGGTGGGGGACTGATGTGGGGGACTCTATGCTATGGTGGGGGACTGATATGGGGGGGATCTGTGATGGGGGAAGTATGTGATTGGGAGTGGTTCTGTAATGAGGGGAGTCTGTGAAATACTGATAAGTTTATATGTGCATAGGAATTAGTTCCTATTTTTTTTAAACTATAGTGCGGCCCCCCAACAGTCTGAGGGACCGTGAACTGGCCCCCTGTCTAAAAAGTTTGAGGACCCCTGACTTAGAGGATATCCTGATTTTCTCTTCCTCAATGGATGATCACCGCAGGCTAATTCGCAATGCGAATTCGAACTTCAGACCATTCAATTCCTGGGGTTGATTATCTCAATCGAAGGCATTAAGATGGACCACCAGAAAGTCTTCTCTATTCTGAACTGGCCAGTTCCTGTAGACGAAAAAGGAATCCAGCGTTTCATTGGATTTGCCAATTTCTACCGAAAGTTCATTAGGGGATTTTCTGCCATCATTGCCCCATTAAAGAGTTAACCAGGCAAGGCATCCGATTCCACTGGTCTTCTGAAGCTCAGGCTGCCTTTGAAACCCTTAAGAAGTTGTTCACCTCTGCATCCGTTTTGAAGCATCCTGATCCAGCTCTGCCATTTGTTCTAGAGATCAATGCATCTGAAATAGCAGTCGGAGCAGTACTTTCACAACGACAAGGGTCCAAAGCTATGCTATACCCAATTGCATTTTTATCTCATAAATTAACAGCAGCAGAAAGGAACTACGACGTGGGGGACCGTGAGCTCCTGGCTATCAAAATCTGCACTGGAAGAATGGCGATATTTGTTGGAAGGAGCGGCACATTCAATTTTGAGCCATACTGATCATAAAAATTTGGAGTATCTGAGGACGGCGAAGAGATTAAAGCCACGCCAGGCTAGTGGGCACTATTCTTCTCCAGATTTTCATTTCACGTAACTTATAGGCCTAGGTTGAAGAACACAAAGCCTGACGCATCATCCCATATGTTCAATGACTCTGAGGAACCCATTTCCTCTGGCAACTTTCTTGTCTTACAGGAAGACTTACTGTCATGGATTAAACAGGCCTCCTTGGAATCTGCCTCTTCCCCGGAAATCAGTTTACAGGCAAAAGATGGCCTATTATGGCACGAGGACAACATTTTTGTACCTAGAGACTTAAGGGTTGCAGTACTGGATCTTTGCCATGATCACAAATTAGCTCGACACTTTGGTGCCTTGAAGACTGCTAAACTCATGCAACGCACGTTCTGGTGTCCCCAGGTAGTAAGTATCTGTAAAAAATATGTGGAATCTTGCACCATCTGTATCCGAAGTAAAAATAGTAAAGTCAAGGCCTGGGGCTTGCTGAAAATATTGTCCGTCCCAGAAAGACCATGGTATGGTAAATGGTAAATTTTTTGAAGTTGTAATTTTTTGTCACAATTATTTGGATAATGAAGAAACAAAATATAAACATTTTACATTTTTTTTTTGTTTTAACATACTGTTACCATTGCAGTACAGAGTTATCATATAACTGGTGTGGTGATGTAAAAAAAAAAAAATATACATATTTGTTTTTTATTACTTTTTTACGATTTTTTTTCTAACACACTGTGACCAGAGCAATACAGACTGGTAAAGTGATCAGGATTTTTTTTACGCATTATGATTGTTTATACCATTGAATTTCATTGGTATAAGCAACCATTTTTACTGAATGAAACTGGTTCAGTCATTGTATTATAGGCTTAGGAACATGTGAAATTCCCTTGTATCGACACATGTAGGGGAAGGGGACAGGACGGCACGCTTAGCAGATCAGCTGTTAGGAACGATCAGCATACCATCCCGTTACTAGCCGGTTTCAACCATTCGTTTTTTGCTTGATGTAGAATGGCGCACTGAAGCTCCTGGATATTGTGAGTACCCTGTGTGGGACCTGTTTATTTTTGGTTCAATAAATTGCATAAGCATACTACACTATGAGATCCTTTTTTCATTGATTTACTGAGGCACATTGGCGATTGATCCAGGATCCCGGATGCACTGTTGAACCCTGTAGTGGTTCCAAAGCGTGTATTGACCAAGCTTAACAGCAAGGTCACATACCTTAACCTCCCTGGCGGTATGATTATTTCAGATTTTAGGTGCTGAAAGCGGTACCATTATTTTGCATGGAAATTTGGCATTTTATATTGTAGGCATGTAATTCTTAGGAATAACTCACTGAAATCTGTCCAAACAAGAGTCTAGTAGACATCCCAGGTATGATAAAGTTTGAAACACAAAATCATAAATTATAATATGATAAATAACTATAAATAATAACAAATAATAATATAATAGTAATAATACTTTTTATTCAATACATTTTAGTAAATAATATAATCAAAAACACTGACTTTTTTTGGCCAAACAAGAGTGCAATATTAGTAGTCATATTGCTTCAGAAAACATCTCTGGTATGGAAAATTTTAAAACATGGTACAGCACAAAGTCCGACGTCACAGTCAGGACAGTAGAACCGGGTTTCTTTTCTGATTTTCCTTCCAGTGTCGTCACACTTAGAGCAGCAAACCACACACATCCTTGTGGGTGCTGCCTTCTTTTTCGTTGGTGGAATGTGGTCCATAAAGTGACGACCTGTCAGGCGTTCCGGGTTCACAATGCCAGCAGCACGACGTCCAGATCTATTTACAGTGGTTGGTGTTTGGTGCTTAAGAAATATAAGTTCGGCAACTTTCCAAAGTCCGCATGAACCACAAGCCTGTCACTCTTTTTTTTAGAAGAATGAAAGCATTCCACAGGCACTGTTCAAGAAGATGCCTGAAGATTTCTTTGTAATATTTTTTTTGTTGCTTTCTCATAGCAGGATAAAAAGTCATGGCCTGGTCAGCTCTGTCAACACCTCCCATGGTGTTATTGTAGTCCATCATGACTTGTGGATTCATTATGTCTTTTCCACCTTTTGTATGTACCATGGCAGTAGAGGTGTTGTGAATGGTACTCATTAGGCACACATCTTTTTTGTCGCGCCATCTCAGTGTCATCATTTTGCCTTTCTGCCAGGCAACTATTTCTCCTGCCTTGAGCTTTTTATTGCCAAAGGTTGGCGGCATATCAGGCCGGTTAGCTCTAACAGTCCCATATGCATCCGTCTTGTGCTGTAGAATGAATTCATAGAGTTCTGGAGAAGTGTAAAAATTATCTGTGGTTACACAGTAGCCCTGATTCAGCAATGGCTCAATCAAAGTAAGAACTGAAGCAGTTGCCATTCCATATTTACTGAATCTTTCATTAAATTTGGTCCCTTTCCCGGTGTAAATGACCAAATTCCATATGTAACCAGTGCTGGCTTCACAGAGCATGAATGATTTTATGCCAAATCGTGCGATGTACTGTATCCAGCTAAGTCTTCCTTTGTAGGCCATTAGACTTTTGTCGATACTGACATCTCTGTCTGGTACATAGGTCTGCTGGAAATTTTTCTGAATAATTTGATATACCTCCCAAATCTTTTTCAGTTTTGGAGCTGGATGAAAAGTCTCATCAAACTCTTCATTATTTTGAAAGTGCAGCTATTTCATTATGAGAGAAAATTTGTACTCCGACATGATGGTGACAAAAAAAGGAGTGGCTAGTAATTTGTTGGTTGTCCAGTACCACTTCTGCAGGGGTTTCCCCACCACTCTCTGAAGAATAATTAGGCCCAGAAACTTCCAGATGTCCTCTTTGGTCACTGGTTCCCACTTTCTGCTCCTTGAAAACCTCTGAAGTATAGCAGCTTATTGCTCCTGGTACCGATTTGTCTCCATAACAATTCTTTCTATAACCTCATCAGTCAAAAAGAGTTGGAGGTATCCCAAGGGGCTGTCATCTTCAACCTCCACCTTGATACCAGGTGCTACGATAAACGGGAATCTTGGGGGCGCTGCGTGCTCCGTACCGCAGTCAATCGGGCACCAAATCCGCACATCACTGGGCACATCGCTGAAATAAGTGGATAAGTAATATGAGAGTGAGAACGGCGCTGCCCTCTCCGTTGTTAGATAATGGGTACAGGTGTTATAAGTTACAAAGTAGTTTTATATAGCTAAATTATATATAAACTATATATAAACTTCACCATCAACTGTCATAATAGGGTCCCCAAGCAAAAAAACCCATATATTCGGGCAAACCCAAAAAACTCAAAACACCAGTGGTTTAGAGAATGGTAAATGAAGCTGTTAAATAAAATATGTCCCTCCAGTGAATAAGGATTGCTGCCACAATGAAATATGTGATAAATCGGTGGGAAAATAATATAGTGCACAATGCAGTAATTTGCGAGTGAAAAAATATAAATTGACCCCAGAGTTCAAAAGTATTGGGACAAGATGGCGCCCCCAAAAATTTTTTAAATGATAAGAATTATATGTGCATCATGGTGTCATTGGAATAACCGTGTTAACCTTTCCATAAGTGTGTGAAAAAATGGTGAGTGAGATAGTGATTAGTCCCAATATTCAAAGGTATTGGGACAGTAAGGCGCTTGTAGTCCTAAGGATGTGTGAAACAAAATCAAAGTCAGATCACCCACTCCCTGTGCATTAAATACAATAAATAAAGAACAAGTAACTATATAAATATAGAGATGACATATATAAAAGTAGATTCCAGTTATTCTTGCTTAAACCAGGTGATGTTTAAACTGCTAGAAGATATTTTATATATAGTCCACAAAATGGGTGTTGTAAGCAAATATGAGAACAAAGTTCAAAAGTAAAAGTTGATTATTTCACCCTATCGGGCTCACCACAGTGACTTCTGTGCGTTTAGTTCAGATGGTGACTTGAAGTGCTCACCCCCCAGTGCTACCCTACTCACCAGAGATAACCACCCCTGCAGGGGTACCGAGCGACAGAGTGGGTGCCCAGGGTCAGGTGATGATGACTCCAGTGATGCTGCCGTTCCTCTGCTCAATGCAGTCCTTACGGCTGTTCCACGGGAGATATGTACTTTGTATGTAACCTTGCTACTCCATCGGTATACCACCTTAAGCTGTTAGACTCTCCAGAGATGCAGATAAAAGAGAAACACAGAAAGGGGGCTTCCCTGGTGAAGTAAGTCAAGCTCATTTATTGCACATATCAAAAGAGTCCAAAAATACAAAAAAACAATCCACAAAGTAAGTATGTCGGCAAGACTATGTGCAGGAGTGGGAGCAGCACTAGGCTGCAAGCGTGCGTCCCACCGTGCGTTCCAACCAACACTTTCGGGTATGACGTGTGAGCGCGACTCCGCCTTACGCGTTTCATCATAGGACGTTTTCAAAGACGGTGTCGACGCCTACGCTTCACACACTATTATAGTCCTGCGGCTCACAGCATCTACATCGCTGAAATAGCTTTCCGTGCCTGATGACGAACTTCCCCAAGAATCGCTATCACTCACTTCTGCAAGCGATTCTGTATCGCTGTCCCTTTTTTCCAGCAAGTCATATGTCGCTTTTGAAGTAGAGGCGCGGTTTTTTGATGCCATGGTCGCTCTGCAGTTTCCAGACAGAAAGTACAGTAAAACTGCAGGCAGGGGCACTGGACAAAGCACTGGGGGGGCAAACTAACGTCAATTTTATTTAATTTAGTAATGTAATCCAATAGGATTACAATGTATCAGTGTGTTTGTGCTTTATACATTTTGAATTTGCCACTGGTTCCACCCCCCTGCGTCGCGATGCTTGCAAGGAACGGAAGCCAGGGCACACAGAGCACACAGTGCATCGGGAGGAAGATGCGACTGCCGTACACAGCGGGCGTACATTGCGGGATCCCGGGGACAAGGTAAGTAACCTCTTCCAGGATCCAGCAATGAGATCCCGAGTGTGGCTTTGGGTTACCGTGAATGGTACTGAAATCTCACCCCGAGCCACACTCGGGAATACCGCCAGGGGGGTTAAGGTGAGCTTTCATTACATGGGGGGGAGCACCTGGGTGAGAACACAGTGTTTGATTATCGCATCACTTTCACAGCATACTGAATCGCATGGAGTGTGCAGCACCTGTAAATTGGATGAATTTGAACTTTGCACAGTGCACTTAAGCACTTTTTTATAATTCCAGCATTTGGATCTATTTAGATTTCCATGGACTTATTTGCTTTAATATTTTTTATCACTATATGAATGCACATTGTCACTTTATTATTTGGCTATTAAGCACATGTATTTTATATATTTTTCATCATATATTTTATACAAATTATTATTACCATGGTGTAGAGGATATATTTTTACCAGTTCAGAGGCTTTTTACTTATACCTTTGATAGCGCAGCACTTTCAATGCGATTTTAGTACTTTTACATGGTTTATGAGACATGTTTACCGCTTGCAGCTGATTCAAAGAGGATTTATTGGTTTATTATTGTTAGTGGAGGCTCACAGGATGTTCTGTATAATTTTAGTTTGGGAAGGTGTTAAGGTAAGAAAAACCTTCAGCCTTTAGAACCACTTTATGTTCAGTGCTGAATCCGAACACCACTAGAGTCAATGGTGGCTGAATCTTAAAAAACAGTAATGACAAATAAGCAGTAATGGCATTTTTCTAGGGATTGTCAAACATATGCATGGGCGGCTGTGCACAGTAGTGGAGAACATGTACCAAAGCAAAATGATATAAAAAAAAAAAGTCAGTTTGGTATAGAGCGGAAATTTTAAATAATGCCTGCACAAGTACATGTTTTGCTACTTTTTAATGCCTTATATGCTTTAATATTCTTGTATTCACCCTTTATAGTTACCCTGTACTTACGGTGAAATCTTTATTAAAATTGTTCGTTTTAAAAAAAAATGCCTGTGAAGTGGCACATCTTTACAATGTAAACAACCTACAACAGCAAGGCTGACATTTATGAAGAAAATATGTAATTTAAAATATTGGCAAATGACAGCTCCTTTTTGGTAAAGAGGTGTTTCAGATTCCAATAAGCCCTCTTCCACAGACCCTCACAAATACTGGGCCAGGGTTGTGGGGAAGAAGCCCTTGTCCTTGTCAACACGAGGGCAGGGTGCTTTGCCAGGGAAGGGGGGGTTCCTTGGCAAGTTCCTCCCATGTTAAGGCCATGTGACATGGTATGATTCAGGAAGGGGGGTACCCCACCTTTTCTGGAAAGCCAGGCTGAATACTCAGATCAGGATCGGCTGTGGATTTTGGGGAGGACCTCACATTTCTTTTTCTCTTTTTTGTGCATTGGGGTTACACCTTAGAATCTATACCAGAAGGTACTAGTATGAATATTGGGGTGACCACATGCTTTTTTTGCATGGAGTCTGGGATTAAACAGGGGCAGGCACGCCAATCACCATATTAAAGTGGAGGTCCACCCTAAAAAAAAATACATAAAAACGCTCCTTTAAATACATTAAAAAACATTTGAAAAAAAAAATTAACTTACCAGAAATACCTGTTGCTAGGCAGATTGTCCTAATCTGCCACTTCCTATTCCTCGGTGATCTTCAGTTTTCTCCTCCTCGCGTTGATTTCTGGGAAATTTGGGCACGGTGTCTTCTGGGACCTGTGTGCGTCACAGAAGACAGCCGCCCATTCAGAAATCGCCGGCGAACTCGCGCATGTGCAGTAGGAAATGGGCAGTGAAGCTGCAAGGCTCCACTGCCTGTTTCCCTTAGTGAGGATGGCGGCGCCGGCACACGATACGAGGGACGGATTGGCCTCGGGGTGCCGACATCGCGGGCACCCGGGACAGGTAAGTTTCCTTATTAAAAGTCAGCAGCTACAGTGTTTGTAGCTACTGACTTTAAAAAAAAAAAAATTACGGCTGGAACACCCCTTTAATACTGTTGCTAAATGTATCACTTCCCACTGTCAGCGTAGTTTGGTCATTTTCCAAACCTCCAAATAAGAAACTTATTCCAAAACTTTTCCAGTACACATGGCTTTTGCATTACAGTCGCACTCTGTTTGCTGTGTTATATTTTGCATGCTCATGACCACTTACTCCTATTTAGGGATGAGCTTCGAGTTTGAGTCAAACCCATGTTCGACTCGAACATCGCATGTTCGACCTCTCATCGAATTTCGAACGTTATGGGCCGTTTGTGCCAAATTCGAGCGGCGTGTCATGGCCCATAATTAACTGCGGCATCGCAGTGCATTGCTGGCTGATGATTGACCAAGCATGCACTATGACCTGCATGCTTGGCCAATCACAGCGCCGTCTGTACAGAGAGCCGCAATTGGCCAAAGCCAGGGTGGCTTTGGCCAATTATGGCTCAGTGGGTTTAGTACATGCCCCACACTATATAAAGCCGCCTGCGTGGCGGCCTTGTGTAGTGTGTTGTGGCGGCAGCGGAGAGATAGACAGAGAGACAGTGTCATTTGATTTAAGTTAGATAGAGTAGGCAGGCGAGTCAGTTAGCTGCACTTACAGTGTATTGTGTATATATATATGCATCCTAGGTGTTGTGTGTGTGTGTATATATATATATATATATATATATATATATATATATACACTGTATTCAGTTTAGCTAGATCCGTTCCTGTTATTCTCCTCCTACTGACAGGCAGGCAGGTGTTTTTACAGCATTTACAGCTACCTGAAGAAAATTGGTGGTGTTCTTCTGATCCTATTAGGCCTATTAGCTACAGTATTTACAGTTAGTGTAATGCATCCTCTGCACGGTGTGCACCTAAAGCTACCTGAAGAAAATTGGTGGTGTTCTTCTGATCCTATTAGTACCGCAGGTAGCAGCAGTATTTACAGTTAGTGTAGTGCATCCTCTGCACAGTGTGCACCTAAAGCTACCTGAAGAAAATTGGTGGTGTTCTTCTGATCCTATTAGTACTGCAGGCAGTTGCAGTATTTACAGTTAGTGTAGTGCGTCCTCTGCACAGTGTGCACCTAAAGCTACCTGAAGAAAATTGGTGGTGTTCTTCTGATCCTATTAGTACCGCAGGCAGCTGCAGTGTTTACAGTTAGTGTAGTGCATCCTCTGCACAGTGTGCACCTAAAGCTACCTGAAGAAAATTGGTGGTGTTCTTCTGATCCTATCAGTACCGCAGGCAGCTGCAATATTTACAGTTAGTGTAGTGCATCCTCTGCACAGTGTGCACCTAAAGCTACCTGAAGAAAATTGATGGTGTTCTTCTGATCCTATTAGTACCACAGGCAGCTGCAGTATTTACAGTTAGTGTAGTGTGTCCTCTGCACAGTGTGCAGCTAAAGCTACCTGAAGAAAATTGGTGGTGTTCTTCTGATCCTATTAGTACCGCAGGCAGCTGCAGTATTTACAGTTAGTGTAGTGCGTCCTCTGCACAGTGAGCACCTAAAGCTACCTGAAGACAATTGCTGTTGTTCTGATCCTATTAGTACCACAGGCAAGCAGCTGCAGTATATAGAGTAATAGGGCGTACACACGGTCGGACTTTGTTCGGACATTCTGACAACAAAATCCTAGGATTTTTTCCGACGGATGTTGGCTCAAACTTGTCTTGCATACACATGGTCACACAAAGTTGTCGGAAAATCTGATCGTTCTAAACGCAGTGACGTAAAACATGTACGTCGGGACTATAAACGGGGCAGTGGCCAATAGCTTTCATCTCTTTATTTATTCTGAGCATGCGTGGCACTTTTTCCGTCTGATTTGTGTACACACGATCGGAATTTCCGACAACGGATTTTGTTGTCGGAAAATTTTATCTCCTGCTCTCCAACTTTGTGTGTCGGAAAATCCGATGGAAAATGTCCGATGGAGCCCATACACGGTCGAAATTTCCGACAACACTCTCCGATCGGACATTTTCCATCGGAAAATCTGACCGTGTGTACGGGGCATTAGTGTAGTGCATCCTCTGCACAGTGTGCGCCTAAAGCTACCTGAAGACAATTGCTGTTGTACTGATCCTATTAATACCACAGGAAAGCAGCTGCAGTATTTACAGTTAGTGTACTGTGTGCTCTGCACAGTGTGCACCTAAAGCTACCTGAAGAAAATTGCTGTTGTTCTGATCCTATTAGTACCACAGGCAAGCAGCTGCAGTATTTACAGTTAGTGTACTGCGTCCTCTGCACAGTGTGCACCTAAAGCTACCTGAAGACAATTGCTGTTGTTCTGATCCTATTAGTACCACAGGCAAGCAGCTGCAGTATATAGAGTTAGTGTAGTGCGTCCTCTGTACAGTGTGCACCTAAAGCTACCCGAAGACAATTGCTGTTGTTCTGATCCTATTAATACCACAGAAAGGCAGCTGCAGTATTTACAGTTAGTGTACTGTGTTCTCTGCACAGTGTGCACCTAAAGCTACCTGAAGAAAATTGCTGGTGTTCTTCTGATCCTATTAGTACCGCAGGCAGGCAGCTACAGTATTTACAGTTAGTGTACTGTGTCCTCTGCACAGTGGGCACCTAAAGCTACCTGAAGAAAATTGCTGGTGTTCTTCTGATCCTATTAGTACCACAGGCAGGCAGCTGCAGTATTTACAGTTAGTGTACTGCGTCCTCTGCACAGTGTGTACCTAAAGCTACCTGAAGAAAATTGGTGGTGTTCTTCTGATCCTATTAGTAGTGTGCACAGTGTGCACCTAAAGCTACCTGAAGACAATTGCTGTTGTTCTGATCCTATTAATACCACAGGCAGGCAGCTACAGTATTTACAGTTAGTGTACTGTGTCCTCTGCACAGTGTGCACCTAAAGCTACCTGAAGAAAATTGCTGGTGTTCTTCTGATCCTATTAGTACCACAGGCAGGCAGCTGCGGTATTTACAGTTAGTGTACTGCGTCCTCTGTACAGTGTGCACCTAAAGCTACCCGAAGACAATTGCTGTTGTTCTGATCCTATTAATACCACAGAAAGGCAGCTGCAGTATTTACAGTTAGTGTACTGCGTCCTCTGCACAGTGTGCACCTAAAGCTACCTGAAGACAATTGCTGTTGTTCTGATCCTATTAATACCACAGGCAGGCAGCTACAGTATTTACAGTTAGTGTACTGCGTCCTCTGCACAGTGTGCACCTAAAGCTACCTGAAGACAATTGTTGTTGTTCTGATCCTATTAATACCACAGGCAGGCAGCTGCAGTATTTACAGTTAGTGTACTGTGTCCTCTGCACAGTGTGCACCTCAAGCTACCTGAAGAAAATTGGTGGTGTTCTTCTCATCCTATTAGTAGTGTGCACAGTGTGCACGTAAAGCTACCTGAAGACAATTGCTGTTGTTCTGATCCTATTAATACCACAGGCAGGCAGCTACAGTATTTACAGTTAGTGTACTGTGTCCTCTGCACAGTGGGCACCTAAAGCTACCTGAAGAAAATTGATGGTGTTCTTCTGATCCTATTAGTACCACAGGCAGGCAGCTGCAGTATTTACAGTTAGTGTACTGTGTCCTCTGCACAGTGTGCACCTAAAGCTACCTGAAGAAAATTGGTGGTGTTCTTCTGATCCTATTGGTACCACAGGCAGGCAGCTGCAGTATTTACAGTTATGCCCCGTACACGCGGTCGGATTTTCCGATGGAAAATGTCCGATCGGAGCGTGTTGTCGGAAATTCCGACCGTGTGTGGGCTCCATCGGACATTTTCCATCGGATTTTCCGACACACAAAGTTGGAGAGCAGGAGATAAAATTTTCCGACAACAAAATCCGTTGTCGGAAATTCCGATCGTGTGTACACAAATCCGACGGACAAAGTGCCACGCATGCTCAGAATAAATAAAGAGATGAAAGCTATTGGCCGCTGCCCCGTTTATAGTCCCGACGTACGTGTTTTACGTCACCGCGTTTAGAACGATCGGATTTTCTGACAACTTTGTGTGACCGCGTGTATGCAAGACAAGTTTGAGCCAACATCCGTCGGAAAAAATCCTAGGATTTTGTTGTCGGAATGTCCGAACAAAGTCCGACCGTGTGTACGGGGCATTAGTGTACTGCGTCCTCTGCACAGTGTGCACCTAAAGCTACCTGAAGACAATTGCTGTTGTTCTGATCCTATTAATACCACAGGCAGGCAGCTAAAGTATTTACAGTTAGTGTACTGCGTCCTCTGCACAGTGTGCACCTAAAGCTACCTGAAGGCAATTGCTGTTGTTCTGATCCTATTAATACCACAGGCAGGCAGCTTCAGTATTTACAGTTAGTGTACTGTGTCCTCTGCACAGTGTGCACATAAAGCTACCTGAAGAAAATTGATGGTGTTCTTCTGATCCTATTAGTACCACAGGCAGGCAACTACAGTATTTACAGTTAGTGTACTGTGTCCTCTGCCCAGTGTGCACCTAAAGCTACCTGAAGAAAATTGGTGGTGTTCTTCTGATCCTATTAGTACCACAGACAGACAGCTACAGTATTTACAATTAGAGTACTGCGTCCTCTGCACAGTGTGCACCTAAAGCTACCTGAAGACAATTGCTGGTGTTCTCATACTAATAATACTACAGGCAGGCAGTTGATTCTGCTAGCTGCAGTATCAGTGTATATATACATCCCAGCTTTGTACAGCTACATCTCACTGCAGGCCATTAGTATGTCTGGAAGGCCAACAAGGAGAGGCAGAGAGTCACAAACCAATAAAAGAGGGCAAGCAGGCTCTGTGTCTAGAGGCAACAGTGCTGGTCGTGGAGACGGTGCATCCTCATCAGCACGTGGCCGTGGGACACGCTTGTCCTTTTTTTCGGCAGCTGGCCGTGTTGAGCCGCAACATGCGGAAGACTTGGTAAGAGTGGATGACCAAGCCGTCCTCATCCTCCTCATCCTCTCTCACCCAGGCTCAAGGTACTTTGTCTGGCAAAGCAGCTGCCAACGTGGCCTCTTCCCTCGGCTCAATGGCATCAGTCACTCCTTCCTTAGCCCCACCATGTCCTCCTGAGGAGTCCCCTGAACTGTTTGACCACAGTGTTGGGTGCATGCTCCAGGAAGATGCCCAGCATTTTGAAGGCTCCGATGATGGTACCCAGCTAGAGGAAGGCAGTAACGTGATCCTAGAGAGAGGGGGTGCCCAAGAAGGACAGCAATCTGGCAGTCATGTTCCCCCAGCTGCAGCATACTGCCAGCTTTGCTCCAGTGATGAGGAGGGAGGGGATGATTAGTTCACTGACTTCACGTGGGTGCCTGATAGGAGAGAGGAGGTGGAGGAGGAGGAGGAGGCGGCACATCTTCAAAGAGGCAGGATGCCCTCCAGGGGCCAGCTTAAGGGCAGCACACCAACTGCATTACACTGCAGAGCTCTGCATGTGAAGGGCGCTGCTGTCTCTGCGCGTTATTCCAAAAGTTCTTTGGTGTGGGCCTTTTTTGAGACGAGTGCATTAGATCCCACTGCTGCTATGTGCAACATATGTCTCAAGCGTATCTCGCATGGCCAAAACATCACCCGCTCGGGCACCACATGCTTGATCAGACATATGTCGACCTACCATGCAGTTTGTGGGCAAGCGCACCTAAAAGACCCACACCAAAGAACAAAGCGGACCTCTCCTTGCTCCTCATCAGCTGGGATCTCCACCCCACTATACCTTCAGTCCTCTCTGAAACCTGCACTGAGAGGAATGAAGGTGTAGAATTAGGTGTGTCACAGCCAAGTACTTGCGGGCAATCTGCTATCGGTACACCAATGTCAGATTGTACCAGGCAAATTTCCCTGCCCCAGCTGCTGCACCACCGAAAGAAGTTCGCTCCCAGCCATCCACATGCCCAGCCATTGAATGCTAGCTTGGCTAAATTGCTAGCACTTCAACTGCTACCTTTTCAGTTGGTAGACTCTGCCCCCTTCCGTGAGTTTATGGAATGTGTGGTTCCTCAGTGGCAGGTTCCCAAACACCACTTTTTCACACGGAAGGCGATTCGGGCTCTCTACCGGCATGTGGAAGGCAATGTCTTGGCCTCGCTGGACAGGGCGGTTAGCGCTAAGGTGCATATTACCACTGACTCCACTTCACCATGCACTGGGTGACTCTTGCACTGGGTGACTCTTCTGGCAGCTGGGAAGGATGCAGGAAAGGGTGCAGTAGTGTTGGAGGTTGTTCCACCACACCGCCTCCAAAATTCTACTAGTGGTGATTCTGCCACACCTCTCTCCTCCACCCCCTCCTCTTCTTCTTCCTCCATGGCCCCTTCCTGTGCTGATTTGTCCTCAGAACCAGCGGTGCTCCGTAGGCGTTCAAAGGACTACGCAAGCATGCAGGCAAAAAGATGCCATGCTGTGCTTGAGCTGGTGTGCTTGGGGGACAGGAGCCACACTGGGGCCGAGATTCTGTCAGCTCTGCAGGGGCAGGTTCAGAGGTGGTTGATGCCACCCAGCTTAAGCCAGGTATGGTGTTTTGCGATGGCACCAACCTCCTCTCTGCCCTCCGACAGGGACAACTGACCCATGTGCCCTGTTTGGCTCACATCCTTAACTTGGTGGTGCAGTGGTTCTTGAGCAGGTACCTGGGCTTACAGGATGTCCTGAGGCAGGCCAGGAAAGTCTGTGTGCATTTCCGCAGGTCATATAATGCCAGTGCTCGACTGGCTGACCTCCAAAAGGAATTTAACCTGCCCAAGAACTACCTAATCTGTGACATGCCAACCAGGTGGAACTCAACATTGGCCATGCTGCAGCAGCTCCACACGCAGCAGAGGGCCATCAATGAGTACCTATGCGACTATGGCACCAGGACAGGGTCAGGGGACCTTGTTTTTTTGGACCTTGTTTTTTTTTCCCCACGCCAGTGGGCTATCATCAGGGATGCATGCACTGTCCTGTCACCATTTGAGGAGGCCACGAGGATGGTGAGCAGTGACAGTGCATGCATCAGTGGCACTGTCCCTCTTGTCCACCTTGGAGCACACGCTGTGTGGAATAATGGACAAGGCACTTGAGGCAGAACAGACGTAGGAAGAGGAGGGCTTCCTTACCTCTCAAGGCCACCTTTATCCAGACAGTGTTTCTGCGTGCCCGACGATCACACAGGAAGAGGAGGAGGAGGAGAATTGTGTCAGCATGGAGGTGGAGCCTGGCACTCAGCATCAGCAGCAGTCTTCAAGGGATCATTTACGGTCCGAAGAAACCCATGGACCTGTACGTGGCTGGGAGGAGGTAGCTGCAGATCATGTCATCCTTAGTGACCCAGAGGACTCTGGACCGAATGCCTCAGCAAGCCTACGCTGCATGGCCTCCCTGATCCTGCAAAGCCTGCAGAAGGATCCTCGTATTCGTGGTATCAAGGGGAGGGATGATTACTAGCTGGCAACCCTCCTTGATCCACGTTACAAGGGTACTGTTGCGGACCTTATCTTGCCGTCACAGAGGGAGCAGAGGATGAAACATCTTCGGGAGGCCTTGCAAGAGGTTTGTGCAATGCGTTTCCAGAGCCTGGGAGGTTACAATTTCCTGGTCCTCCTGGACAATGTGTTGCTGAGGCTTCGGTCAGTCGCAGAAGGCACGGTGGAGTGGAGAAGGTGGCCGTCTGACCGATGCATTTAGACAATTTTTTAGTCCGCAGCCCCAAGGTCTGATCAGTTCCAGCAACCATCGCCAGCGTCTGATTCACATGGTGCATGATTACCTAGGGGCAAGATCAGACTTGGACACCTTTCCCACCGAAAATCCTCTGGGTTACTGGGTCTTGAGGATGGATCACTGGCCAGAGCTTGCACAGTATGCAATTGAGCTACTGACCTGTCCTGCATCCAGCTTTCTTTCGGAATGCACATTCAGTGCTACTGGAGGCTTTGTAACTGATCACAGGGTGCGCCTGTCCACCGAATCGGTCGATCGACTGACCTTCATAAAAACGAATCAGTCTTGGATCACCAGCTACCAAGCACCTGATGCCGATGTATGATGTAACCGATTGATTTTTTTTTTTTTAATGTGAGATCCCTTCAAGACTGCCTATGCTGCTGCTGAGTGACTATCCTGTTATGCTGAGTCACAATCCTCTTCCTCCTCAATTTAGCTTGTAAGAACATTTTTGGTTCTGGGCACCGCCACCAGTAGCCACCAGGGGCGTGTAATTACAGTTTTTGATGCAATACTTTGCAGCAGGGCTCATTCCTGCGCTTCAACTATAGTATCTGTGAGGAGTTGCAGTGTGGTGGCACCAGCACAAGTGCCCAAGGCCCAATTTTTCAGCCCCTGTTTAACAGGGGCGTGTAATTACAATTTTTGATGCAATACTTTGCAGCAGGACTCATTCCTGCGCTCCACGTAAAGTATCTGCGAGGGGTTGCAGTGTTGTGGCACCAGCACCAGTGCCTAAGGCCCAATTTTTCTGCCCCTGTTCAACAGGGACATGTAATTACAATTCTTGATCTAATATTTCACAGCATGGCCCATTCCTGCGCCCACCAAGAGTAACTGTAAGGGGCTTACAGTGTTGTGGCAACACCATCACCACCACCAAAGGCCCAATTTTTCTGCCCCTGTTTAACAGGTGCATGTAATTACAATTCTTGATATAATATTTCACAGCAGGGCCCGTTCCAGCGCCCACCAAGAGTAACTGTGAGGACTTACAGTGTTGTGGCACCAGTATCACCACCACCAAAGGACCAATCTTTCTACCACTGTTCAACAATGGAATGTAATTACAATTGTTGATCTAATATTTCACAGCAGGGCCTTTTCCTGCGCCCACCAAGAGTAACTGTGAGGCCTTACAGTGTTGTGGCAACACCAACACCTAAGGTCCCAATTTCTGCAGAGTATATAGGGCAGGCCCCTACTTTCAAACATCCAACTTACAAACGACTCCTACTTGCAAACGGAAGGAGACAACAGGAAGTGGGATGAAATCTACCCCTAGGATGGGAAATTCTCTCCTGTAAGAGTCAATATGGGAAAAACGTGTCTCCTCTTCACTGATGCTTTATTACCAATCCTTGTTTCACTAAAACCCCCAAATTTTCAAAAAACATTTGTCATTGGGACAGAAAGTGAGGTGAAATCTTCTGAAGAGGTGCACAGACAGCAAAACAAATGTTACAGGGGTGATAATCCTTCCCCATGTTTTCCAAAAAGCTTAAAAATAGATTTTTTGGCTGGAGCTACACTTTAAAAATGTACCAGTTCAAAATTGCCAACTGATTCTACTTAACAATAAACCTACAGTCTCTGTCTTGTTTGCTGTACTGCTGTTCAGAGTATATAAGGCCTGGAGGCCCCACGCCTTTCCTTTTTTTAATTTGGGTGCGGGGCTCCCCTTAATATACATACAAGACCCAAAGGGCCTGGTAATGGACTGGGGGTTGGGGGGTACCCATGCCATTTGTCTCACTGATTTTCATCCATATTGCCGGGACCCGACATTACATTAAAGCCGCAAGCTGTTTTAAATGACTTTTATTCCTTTAAAAATGTCATTTTGTGCAGGGACTGTTCTAAGCACCAGAAACACGCTCCACTTTACATGCATACTATAGACAACCCCCCAGGGTATGATATTTAAAGGAATATTTCACTTTTTTTTCACTTTAAGCATCATTAAAATCACTGCTCCAGGAAAAACGGCAGTTTTTAAAACTTTTTTATGCATTGATACATGTCCCCTGGGGCAGGACCCGGGTCCCCAAACCCTTTTTAGGACAATAACTTGCATATTAGCCTTTAAAATTAGCACTTTTGATTTTGAATGTTTGAGTCCCATAGACTTTAATAGGGTTCTAAAGTTCGCATGAACTTTCGGTCCGTTCGCAGGTTCTGGTGCGAACCAAACCGGGTGGTGTTTGGCTCATCCCTACTCCTATTGCACAAAGTGCAATGGTCAAGAGTATGTAAAATAGCCATTGTGCATTGAATTGGGCATATGTAATGAACAGTTTTGTTTACAGGGTGTCAAATCCAAGAGTACCCCCAAAACCCATTTAGACAACACTACATTATTCCCAGCTCCCTCTTCAAGAAAAAAATCCCACCTTCTGGAGCACGTGTTTTCTAACAAAAGCCCCCCATCTGCCAACAATACAAGATAATTTGTTTATTTGTCAAGTGGACATTTGCTATTGGAATAAGTTCGCACAAGCTGTCCTCTAATAAAATGGGAGCATGAATACTATTGTTGTACGTTGGACAAATGTCAGTTGACAGTCAGATGTTTCCATTGGGCAAACAATGCATTCAGGTAACCAAGGCCAATAATAGCTTGACCTTTTGACATATATGACCTATGGCACATACTGTATGGTACAACAGTGCCATCTAGAGGTTGAGTTGGGAAATGTTCGCCAATACAAACTAAGTAGTGAGAAAGGATACGCCCATGTGGCATTGCCTACTCAAACATTCCAAATAAAAAGTTGGCAGCATAAGGTGACAGGAGGCCTCCATAATGAGATAACAACACAGAATATCTATGCCAGACACACTAGTGCCTGATTTCTTGCAATCGCTTGTAGAGTAAGCCTGGATCCTTGGTTGCCTTCGGAGATCATGAAGCCACTGTAACCTGAGCTAACTAACTTTTAGCATATTCCTATTGTATAGATAGGTAGTGTTTTTGAATGCATGTTGTATGCATCTGTTAATGTTGTGTTGTATTTCTATAATTGTAATAGTTTGTATGTACAGAATTTTGTTCAGTAAAAGCACATTAATACACTACAGAGGTTTAATTGCTTCTACCCCAAAGAACCCTAAAAGACGCAAAGAAAAACATCTTCCTATTCCAAACAAAAACTCCCCAAGTATAAACACCCTTAAGCAAAAATATGTCCTCCCCAATCAAAACTCTCCCCCAAAGAAATAAATCCCCCATAGAAAAAATCTCTCCCCAGCACATAATAAACCCACCCATTCCAAGAACATTTTTCATCGGGCAAAAACCTCATTCTCCCAAAACAAAACTCTCTCTCCTACCCCCCACCCCCCCTTTTTTGTAAAGAAAAGAAAAAACTCTCCCAGCACTCAGTTGTTCCATTTGCTGATCCTGATACTACATGACACCGTAGTAATGTAGGGGTTGGCCAACAAAACCACAGCACACAATAGGGGACCAAGCATCCAACACAACTCAAAGAGTGACTGGTAAAGAAGATTCTATAGCAGTGATCTCTTCAAGACAGTGAAGATCAATTTTATGACCAGTGGGAATCATAAGTATTAAATGCCTTTTTTTCCAGGTAGCATTTGTTTTTAGTTTATTTAAGTAGTACAGAGTCATGTTAGCAGAGGTAGTAGCAAGTAGTAGCAGTAGCAATAGTAGCAGTTGCTATTGGTGATCAAGCTGTTCTTAATGTCAATAACAAGAAAAGATGTTTGAAAAATCATCTTAAAATATATGTAAACCCAAACACTAAATTCTCAAATAAGGTTTACGAAGTTAATGTAATTTCAAAAGTAACATTTTTTAAATAAAAACAAATTAACCACCTCAATACAGGGCACTTACACCCCCTTCCTGCCCAGGCCATTTTTCAGCTTTCAGCGCTGTCAAACTTTGAGCGACAATTGCGCGGTCATGCTACACTGTAACCATGTGCAATTGTTATCATTTTCTTCACACAAATAGAGCTTTCTTTTGGTGGTATTTAATCACTCCTGGGTTTTTTATTTTTTCCAAAAAAAAAAAAAAAGACCGATAAATTTTGAAAAATAAAAGTTTTTCTTAGTTTCTGTCAGTAAATTTTGTAAATAAATAATTTTTCTCCTTCACTGATGGGCGCTGATGAGGCAGCACTGATGGGCACTGATAGGCTGCACTGATGGGCACTGATGAGGTGGCACTTATGGGCACTGATTAGGTGGCACTGATGAGGAGGCATGAATGTGCCACACTTATGGGCACTGATAAGTGGCACTGATATGTGTCACTGATGAGCAATGATAGGTGGCACTGATGGTTGGCACTGGTGGGCACTGGGGGGCACAAATAGGCGGCACTGGTGAGCACAAATAGGCAGCATTGGTGGGCACAGATAGGCGGCATGGATAGGTGGCATGGATAGGCGGCACTTATGGGTGGCACTGATGGGCATTGATGGGTGGCATTGATGGGCAGCAGTGATGAGCATTGATGGGCAGCAGTGATGGGCATTGATGGGCAGCACTAATAGCCAGCACTGACTGGCATCACTATTGGCCACTGATTGCTGGCACTTGTGGGCACTGATTGCTGGCACTTGTGGGCCCTGATTGCTGGCAGTGGTGGGCAATCATTGCTGGCACTGGTGGGCACTTAATTGTAATCAGGGCACTGATCATCAGATGACATACCTAGCTGTCCCCTGTGAGGAGATGCCGCTGATCGGCTCTCCTCTCCTCACACTCTGACAGTGTGGGGCGAGGAGCGCCGATTACCGGCATCTCTGTGTTTACATGTAACTGGCTGTGATTGGACACAGCCGTTCACATGGTTAAAGAGCCGCAGCCGTGGCTTTTTACACAGATCGGAGTCTTGCCATGTCCTAGCACACGGCGCGGCTGCAATCGGGGGGGCGCGCGAGAGTGGTTGTTCTGGGAAGCCGTCATATGACGTCCACCCAGAACGAGAGCTTCACTGCCCAGCTGTTATGTGATGGTGGGCGGGCGGCAAGGGGTTAAACAACATTTTTAAATCAGCAGCTTTCATTAAGAATAATACCTGGTGAAACTGTCATGAAGATCCTTGTTCAGGCACTTCTTGTTATTGGAGACTCTGTCCTTGTCTCCCAACTGTGATTCTGTGCTGGCATACTGTCATATGCTTTTAGAAAGGAGACTACAAGTGTGCGTGCCAACACACATTACACAAGTATGATTTACTGTTGTCACTTGTCCTGTTCACTTAAATGTATGTAAACAGGAAGTGGCTGCAAAGAGGCTACATGTGCTCAGCAGAACTAAGATGGAACAAAAAATGAAAAGATGATGTAAACTAATATTTTATATTTACAAAATGACAATTGTTTTGATACACAATTCTTTAGCAAACTAAATTTAGAAAAGTCATTCAATTAGGGTTTCGATCTACTTTGATCATAGTAGATTTTTTAAATTATTAAAAAAGCCCAATATGTGTGGAAAACATTTTAGGACATATTACTTTCCGAATTTCAGACTCTTCAATATTACTTTCTAGGTGTTTTCAGGCAAGTATACACTTACTGACTTTTCTCTAGCTATTCCTTCAATATCTGATCAAGCACATGCTGCCACTTGTCAGTACCTGTCCAGTGAGAATGGCTTTTATTGGCCACTAAAATACCTACCTTGGACAGAGAAATGGCAGTTGGCAGGAATAAGGACTTCTTCTAAGCTGCATCAATTTGTTTTAAGCTGCTTTTTCATTTCCATTGACTTGTATTCAAGAAAAACTTTAAAGTTTGCTTGTTAACCCCTTTTCCTGTAAAAACACTGCAGGAAAAAACACACCTTTTGAGAAAAATATACTTAACCTTATTCCCCACCTTCTACCCTTTACACCTGTGTGAAGGTGATGTTCAAGATTTTCCAGCGAGATTCTGGTAACATTAAAAATCCTAA
The DNA here is from genome assembly GCF_042186555.1 of Aquarana catesbeiana. Lineage (NCBI taxonomy): Eukaryota > Metazoa > Chordata > Amphibia > Anura > Ranidae > Aquarana > Aquarana catesbeiana. The sequence continues at coordinate 445,884,951 of NC_133326.1, read as the reverse complement.
GTACAAAAGTAAGAAGAACTAGCTATAAAGATAACAGGTTCATGTCAGCTCATGAACCTTTGACACTGATAGAACACAATCACTTAACAAAGTTAAAGTTTACACTTGGACCCCTTTCACACTGGGGCGGTGTGGGCGTTATCGGTAAAGCGCCGCTAGGGGCGGTGCAAACAGCGGTAAAGCGGTGCTAGCTTTTTGGCCGCTAGCGTGGAGCTTTTAACCCCTGCTAGCGGCCGAAGAAAGGGTTAATAGCGCCTGTGTTGCGGAGCTGCCGAAGCACTTTGCATGCGCTTTGGCAGTGCTGCCCATTCATTTCAATGGACAGGGGCAGTGGAGGAGCGGTGTATACACCACACCGCCCCAAAGATGCTGCTTGCAGAACTTTTTTTCCCATCCTGCAAGCTCACCGCCCCAGTGCAAAAGAGGTCTTAATGCATCTGTGTGCATTACATGAAAAGTACATGCAAAATGGCTAACTGATGTAAGCTCCGGGAACATTAGATAAAATTTTATTTTGCTTTAAGGTACTCCTATAGCTACCTGGAATACATCTGGATCATGGAACCTGTACTTAGCAAATCATATTTGTTAGTGAATTGTCTATGGTCATATTTAGTTAATAAGGTCATCCACTGTCCTCTTGTTCCTATTTTGTTTACATTCCAGATGACAGCTCAGAGGTTGTCACTAGCATGCAGTAGTCAGTAGGTGCAGGTGTGTCAGCGTGATCATGACCCATTCAAGTGAATAGGCTTGCTTGTGTGGGTCTAAGGGGCTAAATCAGGTGATTAGAAGGCAATACAATAGGGGTCATATACTATAGCGAATTACCACAAATTTGTGCTAATTAGCGCTAAAACGGTATTCACTATAGCGCTGGTGAGAAAATACTCCCAAAATCGAATTTACTATAGTTCCCTGAAACCAAATAGCACCCAAACCCCTACTCTGCTAAAACCTGGAGAATTGCACGTGGAAATATTGTTTAGAGCATGATATAATTGCCTAAATAGTACTTATATATGTGGTATATTATTTAAAGATAATCTGCTTTTAAACTGTGTGAAAAAGTGATTTCTACACTGAAATATCTTTAAAAGTCTGAGAAGTGAAAAATTCCCCGTTTTGGACAACTAGTTGCCAACACAACTGAGCATGCTCAGACCTGCAAATAACTCTCATTTTAACTCAAGTGTCTTTTTTACCCAGTGCTATAGTAAATACAGAAATGAGAGCTAATTAGAGAGCATTTTTTGGAAGTGAAAATTGGCGCTATTATAGTCCAATGCAAGTTTTAGCCATTGATTCTAATAGTACAATTGTAACTTTCACAAATAAATCCGTTTAATGTTGAGATGAAATGTATCTTTCTCTGAAATAAATTTTCCGTTGCAACATTGTTGCTACTACATAAAATATTTTGTTTTTAAAAATACTAGAATGTGGAATGTTTTGATGTTTTGGTAAAATATATTTTTCTCTGTCACTTTCACTTATTACTCTCCATCCCACAACAGTCTTTACCCAAACTCACACAAGTGTCTTTACAAAGCACAAACAATACCATTGCTGATGCAAATTTAAAATCACAATTTTTTGTGCTTTTTATTTTTTCCAAATAATCAGAATTTGAGCCCAAAAAATGTGATATGTGTACCAACATCAGAAATCAAAATTTAATTCCCCAAAATTTGTGGGTAATATCACTATTCTACACTCACCCACAAAAACACACCAAATATCACAAACTAAATCAAGAAGAATAACTCTTGAGTAATGTAATTCCATCACCTGTATGTCCAAAGAAATACTGTATTTATGTGTAGGAGGATACCACATGTGGCAGCTCTGTGACCTAGAGGTTAGAACCTCTGCTTAGCAGTGTCTGAGTGTCTTGGTTTGCATCCCAAACATGCAGCTTCATGTAGAGAGGTTGTCTCATCTCCCCGGTCCTAAAACTATGTCTAAATGTAGTATTTATGTGTAGGAGGGTTCCACCACCATTGTAAATCTTGCCAGATACACTGTTTAGCCAAAAGTATTGGGACACCTGCCTTTACACACACATGAACTTTAATGGCAGCCCAGTCTTAGTCTGTAGGGTTAAAATTTCATTTGGCCCACCCTTTGCAGCTAGAACAGCTTCTGGGAAGGCTGGGAAGGCTGTCCACAAGGTTTAGTGTGTCTGTGGGAATGTTTGACCATTCTTCCAGAAGTGCATTTGTGAGGCCAGGCACTGATGTTGGATGAGAAGGCCTGGCTCGCAGTCTCTGCTCTAATTCAGCCAAAGGGTGTTCTATCGGGTTGAGGTCAGGACTCTGTGCAGGCCAGTGAAGTTTCTCCACCCCAAACTTGCTCATCCATGTCTTTATGGACCTTGCTTTGTGCACTGGTGTGCAGTCATGTTGGAACAGGAAGGGGCCATCCCCAAACTGTTCCCACAAAGTTGGGAGCATGAAATTGTCAAAAATGTCTTGGTATACTGATGCCTTAAGAGTTCCCTTCACTGGAACTAAGAGGCCAAGCCCAACCCCTGAAAAACAACCCCACATCATAATCCCCCCTCCACCAAATGATTTGGACCAGTGCACAAAGCAAGGTCCATAAAGACGTGGATGAGTGAGTTTGGGGTGGAGGAACTTGACTGGCCTGGGCAGAGTCCTGACCTCAACACAACAGAACACCTTGGGGATGAATTAGAGTGGAGACTGTAGCCCAAGCCTTCTCATCCAACATCAGTGCCTGACCTCACAAATGCACTTGGAAGATTGGTCAAACATTCCCATAGACACACTCCTAAACCTTGTGGACAGCCTTCCCAGAAGAGTTGAAGCTGTTATAGTTGCAAAGGATGGGCCAAATGAGTTTTGAACCCTACGGACTAAGACTGGGATGCCATTACAGTTCATGTGCGTTTAAAGGCAGGCGTCCCAATACTTAGGCCAATATACTGTATATTGCTTGTGGCACTGAGCATGGCTATGGACTTAGGGCTGGTACACACCACAGAGATGCAGAGGACACATGTGAGGCTGCCTGCTGGCTAAGTGGGTAGCAATTCTGTCTAACAGCACTGGGGTTGCTGGTTCAATTCCCCAACATGCTAATGCTTGTGTTGAAGTTTATATGTTCTCCCTGTGTGGGTTTCTCACCACAATCCAAAGACATGCTGGCATTTTATTTGTCTAATGTCAAAATAGTATCTAATGTAAGAAAGTTAGTTTTGGACTTTAGATTGGAAGCTCATTGCAGCCAGGGACTGATTTTAATGTTTGTTAGCACTAATCATGCCCAGGGACTTGGACATTTAAAATTGTAGAGTTTACACTGCACAGGTACATATGCTTAGAAAACTGTTGCTTTGTTTATGTGCATGGAAATGGACTTCGATCTTTGGCCTGTAGTTGGAGATTTGATGCACATAGCCAAGGGCTAACACAGTTGCAAATAGTATTATGTGTTCCTGCTCATCTGGTGCAATCACTTTAGACATACATGAAGAGACAGATTGAAAGATACTGGTGGGCGTGTGTCAGTGTGCTAACAATACAACCGTATTTAAAGGACTGCAGTAGGGGGGTTTGTTTGGCCTGAGAAGGCCAGGTTTTTTGATGTGATGTGGGGTGGGGTGGGGTGGGGTGGAGTGGGGTGGGGGAAGAGAGAAGGAATGATATTGTGCCTGTTGACAAACGCCCAACTAGGGTTATTTGCTGAAATTCTTGTGCATTTTTTGCAATCAAAAGTGGGTTTATGTGGCCATGCTGTCAGTGTTGTGTGTGTATTGTTCCTGTCTGACCATGCAAACATACTGACCTTCTACTCTTTGATCTCATTGCTTAATCGTGTACACAGAAATTCAGCTTCCAGCAGAACATGGTCACCAATGTATGTATATGTGTGGATTGTGGGCTGGTGGTGAGTGTTTTGAATAAGTGTCTTTTTTAATATTATGTTGGAATGCTTTGTAAGAATAATGACTGTTAAGTATGTTTCTATAATCTTGCAGATAAAAATGCGATGTGTTGCCCGTTATACACTGAAAGTAAAGCTGTATCCACTCTAAGGTTTTGTCAGATTTTAGATTGTAAGCTCCTATGAGCAGGGCCCTTAAAATCCAATTGCTAAATATAGCACCATATATCCTGTCCAAATTTTTTTGAAGCTATTAAATTAATGTTCATAATTTTGTTTCTGCTGGCAAAATAAAAGTACATTATTGAGCTTTGTGTGTGTGTGTTGTGTTTTTTTTTAATTTTTTTAATTTTTTTTTAAATTTTTTGTGGGTGGTGGTGGTTTTGGGAAAGTGCAATATCTTTTATATTTTATTATTTCTATATGTATTTGTGCACCAAAAAAACTAATCTCTTCGCCCTGGTTCACATTGATGCTACTTTGAAATCGTGCTACTTCACTTGAAGTAGCGCGATTTCAAAGTAGCAAAGACAGCGTGATTTCAGGTGCTACTTGACACACATCTGTGTGGCTTCATACACAGATGTCTATTGAAGTCGCACCTGAAATCGGCAAAAGTAGTGCTAGTAGAACTTTGGGGTGTGATTTGTATTGATATCAGTGCATAAACCTGCACAGATGTCTCTGAAATTCCCCCTGCAGTCAGGACTGAATAGTGGGCACAATAAAGTGCCCGCATCATGGGATTGTGGTCGCCAAAAAAAAAGAAAATTAATTATAAAGTTTTTATTTTTCAAAAAAAAAAAAATTAAATTAAAAAAAATTAAAAAAAAGAGGGCGGGCTGGTCACGAGGCAAGGAGCCGGAAAAACGTTTTTCCTCAGACTGAGAGGCTATATAAGCCTCTGCGTGACAGACCCGCTCACACTTGCCCTGAGGCGGCTTAAGCTTGAGCTCCGCTGCGCTAACTTGGCTAGCTTGGGCTGTATCTGGGCATGAAGTCTCTAGTAAGAAGAGTCCTTGAAAGGGCTGAAGCTGAAGGAGGTGACGAATGGCTCCAGCGGTGTTTAGCTCTCTCAGAAACGGACACTCCTGTGGGTAATGTAGCGGAACAGCAAACTATGGAGCCGCTCTGTGAATCTCGGCCAGCTGCCTCTGACTCAGCACAGCGCTCACCGGCTCGCAGCATTCAGCGGAGCTTACCCTCAGAGCGTTCTTTTTTAGAAACAGCAGGGTGAGTGAAGATAGAATTGCGGCTATAACTGAGCAAGCGGAGTCAGTGCAAGGGGTTAGCAGAGGCAACAGGTGGGGGGAAAAGAAGTAGGAGAGTTTTATCCCCTTCTCCAAGCCGCAATAGCCGAGGCAGGGGCAGAACACGCCTCTCATCCACACCACTCAGGGAAACTCAGCCCAGGAATGAAGCAGCTTTGCCTAGTTTAACAGATGTTTCTCCGGACTCTTTCCCTGCAAGCCTGACTTTACCTACAATACAGGAGTCACCACAGTATGCTGGTAGTCAGTCCAGGCAGATACCTCAGTCAAATGTGGCATCACTTGCATCCAGGCCATCCAGGCTGGATGCTGTGAGAGCCCCTATGTCTCTTTCCTCCCTTACAGGTGATATTAGTCAAGCAGCGCCAGGTATACAAATTCCAGTCAGATGCAGTCATTCTGAATACAGTCCAGTCAGTGAGTTTGCCCAAAAGGAATTAATTAACCAATTACTAGTTTCATTAAATAAATTTAATGAGCATATATCTACTAATAATCCTACATCTGTGTCCAAAAATTTATCTCCTTCTCCAGTTAATGTTTGGTCTGGTAATTCTGCTAATATTAATCCTGTTGGTATAAATTCAAGCATTCCTGGAAGCATTCCTAATTCTATTTCAGAGACATGTTTCAAGGAGGTACTTCCTTGTGAAATGTCTCCTTTAGGATTCCATTTGCCTTTAACAGTTAAAGAAAAAATATGGAAAGGCGAATTTTTGGATTTATTATCTTTATTACCTATTGCGAAAGATTTCATAAAAACGAATAAAAGCTCTGAGGATAGTACGGAGGATAGACACCATCCTGTTTCCAGATCCTTTTTTAATTGGCTGCAGGCATTTTGTATATTCTCTGCAATAATGGGGGAGAAGCATCCAGAGAAATGTATTGGGTTTTTTCAACATTTGGAACATATTCTGGAAGCTTATAAAAGTTTCCGTGGTTTGGGATGGTTTAGTTATGATCAATCTTTCCATCAAAACATTGCAATATATCCTAATTTAAAATGGGGTAACAAAGATGTGGGGCTATGGTTAAACTTAATTATTCCACAGAAGCCGATATATACAAGACCACAGCCCCAGTCAAACTTGACCTCAAATGCGTTAGCATCAGTTTATAAAAAAGGAACATGTTACGCATTTAATGAAAATCAATGCAAATGGTTGAATTCATGTCGTTATCGTCATGAATGTTCTTTTTGTTTTGGTAGCCACCCAGTCTCAAGATGCTTTAAAAGAACATCGAGCAATCAAGTCCTCAGGGATCATACAAAAGGCCTGCACGCCTGTGAGGCTAATCGAAATGCATCCATGGTTAATGTTATACCCCGACAAGCGGAAAGCTCAATTACTAATTGAAGGTTTTTCAACAGGTTTTAAACTCTCTATTTTTACAGGTCCAGGCTGTCATTTATCAAAAAATGTAAAATCAGTTTCTCTCCATACTGAAATAGTTAGGGATAAATTATTAAAAGAAATTGCAGCCAATAGGATTGCTGGCCCCTTTATCTCACCACCATTTATTAATTTTCGAGTTTCCCCGTAGGGTTTAGTACCTAAAAAGAGCCGAATTCCTACCGGCTCATTCACCATCTATCGTTTCCTGTGGGTCAATCTCTAAATGATGAAATTGATTCATTATCGACTTCGGTCAAGTATGCTACGTTCGATGATGCTATCCAAATTATTCAAAAGTTTGGTTGGGGTGCTTTATTAGCAAAAGCAGACATCCAATCAGCATTTAGATTATTGCCCATTGCCCCGGAATCTTACAATTCACTGGGTTTTGTTTTGAAGGTTATTTTTTCTATGATAAATGCCTTCCAATGGGCTGCTCGTTGTCCTGCTATTATTTCGAAGTTTTTGCTTATTTTCTTCAGTGGGTACTACAATTTGAATCTGGTCATACTGGAATTATTCATTATCTAGATGACTTCCTGTTCATTGGCCCACCAAATTCTTTAATATGCACCTTAATCCAGGTTATTTTTCCTCTTAACAAAATACTTCAACATTCCCTTAGCAATGGAAAAAACTACTTTCCCATCTCCAATCATTGAATTTTTAGGCATTAAGATTGATACACACTTATTCCAGTTTGAATTACCTGCTCAAAAAATGTATAGGTTACAATCCTTCATTTCATTCTTCTTGCGCAGAAAAAAGATCTTATTAAAAGAGCTTCAATCTTTTCTGGGTCTTCTGGCTTTTGCTACCCGCATTATGCCTATGGGAAGAATATTTTCTAGAAGGCTATCTTTGGCTATGTAAGGCTTCAAATCCCCTTTTTCCCACATTAGGTTGACTTGTGCTCTTAAAAAGGATTTACTGGTATGGTCCCAATTTCTACAAGAATTTAATGGCAGATCTTTTTTCCAGAAAGACTTTGTTTTCGCAGCAGATTTAGAATTATTCACAGACGCTGCTGGTTCTCAAGGTTTTGCTGCGATTTTTCGTTCCCATTGGTGTTTGGGCTCATGGCCCCCCCTTTGGATTGCTAACAAATTTACAAAGAACATAGTTTTGCTGGAACTCTTTCCAGTTTTAGTTGCTTTGAAAATTTGGGGTGATCAGCTCGCTAACAAAAGAATTATTATCAATACAGATAATAGAGGTGTATTATTTGCTTTAAAGTGCCTTTCTTCAAAATGTGTATTAGTCATAAAACTCTTGCGTTATTAGTTCTATTATGCTTAAAATTAAACGTTTGTATTAAGGCGAAACATATACCAGGCAATCTTAATGTCATCTCTGATGCCTTATCTCGATTCCAGATGGCTCGCTTCAGACAGCTATTGCCTCATGCAGATCTGGTTGGGTACCGTTGCCCGAGTCATCTTTGGGATTTAATTTAAATCCAGTAATTCAGGTTATTAAGCATTCGATCGCTCCTAAAACATGGACTGATTATTCAGTTGCATGGGAAAGGTGGCTGACTTTCAATAAAGAATTGGGCTCTACGGGTCTACCACCTTCTGAGAGTTCAATTTTAGCATTTCTGTGTTCATTAATTCAATCGGAATTTTCCTTTAACCACATTAATAAAATATTAGCTGGAGTCTCTTTTTTCTTGAAGCTGAATAATTTTCCAGCTTGTAACAGTTTCTTTTCTGTTAGACAAGCTTTAAAGGGTTTACGGAAGAAAAACTTGACTCCAGATAGGCGCAGGCCAATTACTGTTGAATTATTATCAAAGCTGTGTTTGGCCACTCCTTTTGTTTGCATCTCAGAGTATGAGGCTATATTATTTCATGCTGTTTTTGTTTTGATGTTTTTTGTGGCTTTTCGTATATCTGAGATGTTACCAAATAACAAACACAGTTTAGAAGGTTTGTTTTTATCAGAAGTGTCTTTGTCGGAAGATAAGGTCCTTGTTTTTGTCAGAAAATCCAAAACGGATAGATCAGGTAAAGGTCAATGGCTCAATCTATTTCCTTTTGGGGGCTCCATCCTCTGTCCTTTATTAATTCTAAAAAAATACCTTGCTGTCAGACCAGTTTCAGGTCAGCAATTTTTTGTTCATATTGATTCCTCTCCTATGACAAAATTTCAGTTTTCAGCAGTATTAAGATGTTGTTTTTCTCATTAAGGCCTTTCGCTTTTTAAATTTTCTACTCATTCTTTCAGAATTGGAGCTGCTACAGAAGCTGCTAGATTGGGTTTGAGTGATGAGGTCATTATGAGATTGGGTAGATGGGAGTCTAGTAGATTTAACATTTACATCCGACCTAACTTGTCTCTGATTCTAGGTGCCAAATCTTGCATATGGATATTTGGCCATTCATACATTTATTGGGCTCATAAGAGAGCTTCACAGCGTTGTTATGGTTCCAACCTATCTTTACCTTCCGATAAGTTTCTTATTTTATGGAAAGGAATTCGTGGTTTACAATGGACTAATCTTTTTCTTCATATTTCTGAATTGTTTCATTCTTGGCCTTATCCAACTATGATAATTTTACACATTGGAGGTAACGATGTGGGTAATTTAAAAAGTTTGGATTTAATGTTTCTAATAAAGCAAGATTTGCATCGTTTAAGAGTAATGTTTCCAAATACTTGTGTTGTTTTCTCTGAGATGGTCTCTCGCTTACATTGGTTGTACTCTAAAGACAGCAGTCCATTGGAAAAGATAAGACGGAGAATTAATCATTCAATTGAAACATTTTTACCATCAATTGGGGGGATTTCCTTCCGTCACATAGATTTGGAAGGAGGTTTTCCCGGTCTTTACAGACAAGATGGCGTACATCTTTCAGATGTTGGTCTTGACATTTTCAATTTAGGTCTTCAAAATTGCATCGAACAAGCTGCGGTGCTGGGGTAGCCTGGTTTTGTTTTCGAAACCCTGCTGGTGGGGACTTGGTTTTATTGAAATGATTTATTTACAGCTCGAGTCCTATGACTGAGCGAGTTAGAATTGGTTTGAATTTTAAAGAATATTTATTGATATTTCATTATTTATTTGAATAAAGTTATTTGTTTTAATTCTAACACCAATAAAGGTGCCGAGGCCATTTTCAACACCAACCTGTTGTAGTGTACTTATTTATGAATATATAGTGCGACCTACAATCCCATGAATAGTGGGCACAATAAAGAGCCCGCATCATGGGATTGTGGTCACCAAAAAAAAAAAAAAAATTAATTATAAAGTTTTTATTTTTCAAAAAAAAAAAGAGGGCGGGCTGGTCACGAGGCAAGGAGCGGGAAAAACGTTTTTCCTCAGACTGAGAGGCTATATAAGCCTCTGCGTGACAGACCCGCTCACACTTGCTCTGAGGCGGCTTAAGCTTGAGCTCCCCTTCCCTCCCACCCTTGTCGCTGGCACCATTATATGGTTATGTCACCCTTGAATCAAGGGGGACTTGGTTTTATTGAAACGATTTATTTACAGCTCTAATCATATGACTGAGCGAGTTAGAATTGGTTTGAATTTGAAAGAATATTTATTGATATTTCATTATTTATTTGAATAAAGTTATTTGTTTTAATTCTAACACCAATAAAGGTGCCGCGGCCATTTTCAACACCAACCTGTTGTAGTGTACTTATTTATGAATATATAGTGCGACCTACAATCCCATGACATGTGGGAATGAAATTGTGAGTTCAGCTGAACTCGCACAATTTCCTCCCGCTGTCAGTGTGAACCAGGGCTCAAACTGGGTCTTTTGTCTTTGTAATTCACCTGCTGCTATCCCAGGGACACCGTTTCTTATCGAACGCCCTTAAGTTTACCTTCAAATATCATAGGTAGAAACACAGATTTGCATATCTGCAAATGAACATAAATAATAAAATTCTAATCGTGGTTGCGATCAAATATTTGCAGCTGTGATCAAAAGAGCGTGGTTTCACTTCTGACCCGGAAATGAGTCATTGTAATCACCTGGAAATTCCTGTGCTGGTCAGGATCTCCATCTAGGTGGACATGGCAAGGTCACTCTTTAGCAAAGAGGAGGTGCTGCTCATTATCTGGGTAAGGGTAGGATATGTATTTACTCAATGTGGGGTAGATGTGGTAGTTAGATTTGGTGTTGGTGGGATCCATTGATTTGTGTGGCATCCCCACACATTAGCTTCTGGCCTATGTGCACACATCACTTTCTGCATTTGTTCTGCTGATGTAAATCAGTAAGATTATGCCAATCTAAATGAGAGCTCCTTTCTATTAAAATATATATGACTTGTTTCACAGTTGGGTGACTTTTCCAGCAAATTTTGATCTCTGAGTTGCATGACAAGTTGTACCCTATGATTCTCAATGATAACCATTCATGTCTGTGCTACTTCAAGTTTCAACAACTCCAGTAGTCCCTGTATTACTTTGGTGTAACTTTCATATGACTTGAGGTATATAGGGCACGATATTACACAGGCATTCCCAGAAGTTGAGGCCAAGTTGCAGTAGCAAAGTGGCAGCAAAATATTGTGACTTTCGAGTTGCAGCAGTGTGAATGAGATTCATAGATAATACCTTTGAATTAGGCACTATTCTCACTTGTGCATCCTGCAAGTGTGTTAAATTCATCCTTGCACTACTTTGGTTTGACTTTGATGCGGCTCAAGGTACATATACCGCAAGATTACATAGGCATTGGTCGCACAAGTGCAAATGGGGCCTAATTCAAAGGTGTTATCAATGCATCTCATTAGGTTCCTTTCACACTTGGCCGACTTTTCATACAACTTGAGGTTCATAAGGCCCCTTTCACACATGTGCGATCTAAAAGACCAGCGAATTAGCAGCACTTTTTCCCGCAAATTTGATGTGATTTGAAGCAATGCCAGTGTAATCTTGAGGTCTATGGACGCAGGAGTTCACAGGAAAAGTCGCACAAGTGTGAAAGGGGCCTTAAGGCCGGTTCAGACTGCTGTGCTGTCTGACATCGAATGTGATTTGCCCCACACTGCAAATCACATGTGATGTCTGTGTGATGCAAACTCAGCCATACAGATTGTATGGTTGAATTTGCAGAATTGGATCGCATAGGTGTTGTCTGAATTTGCAGTTCGCTCTGCGATATGCAAACCGATTTTGGGGTGTCATTAGCTTTCTACTGACACTCCCAGCAGTTCGCTTATGACAGTGTGAACTGCCTACGAGTTGTATGCGATGCGGGAACCCACACTGGATTCGCAGGGTTCCTGCATCGCTCTAGTGTGAACTGGCTCTGACCCTAGGTTCACACCTATGCATTTTTTATTGCGTTTTGAAGTTTGCAGAAACACTCTACAGTCCATTTAACCGCTTGCCGACCGCCGCACGAATATTTACTTCGGCAGAACGGCACGGCTGCACAAAGGGACGTACCTGTACGTCCCTTTGACTTTGCTGCCGTGTGGGAGTGCGCGCGCCCCTGCCACAAGCTCCGTGCCCGCGATCGTGTCACGGAGCTGCAGAACGGGGAGATGCCTTTGTAAACAAGGCATTTCCCTGTTCTGCCTTGTGACAGGACACTGATCTACTGCTCCCTGTCATAGGGAGCAGTGATCAATGTCATGTCACTGGTAGCCCAGCCCCCACACAGTTAGAATCACTCCCTAGGACACACTTAAGGACTTGATTGCCCCCTAGTGTTTAACCCCTTTCCTGTCAGTGTCCTTTACACAGTAATCAGTGCATTTTTATAGCACTGATCGCTGTATAAATGACAATGGTCGCAAAATAGCGTCAAAAGTGTCCGATGTGTCTGCCATAATGTTGCAGTCATGAGAAAAATCGCAGGTTGCCGCTGTGACGAAAATATAAGCGTAGGATAGTTTTGCCTAACTAGATGTGGTGTAATCTGTAGAAGTAGTGTAATTGTAGATGTAGTTTAATTCTGGGTTATTAAAAATATAGTATTCTATGTCAGTCATGCACATATGTTCTTTCATTAGCATTTGAAAAGGACAGAGATAGTTTTTTCTAGGATTGAAGTGACACCTAGATGCCAATAAAAGTTCCCCTTAGAGTAAACATAGATTGCCACCTTCCTGAGACTCAAAGAAAACTGCTAGTCATCTTGGCCACATGGATCTGCAGGGGGCATTCACAAGGCTCCGGACAGTCTGTAAGCTTTGATTAATATCAAGAGATCTAAGGAACCATTTTTATCTCTCATAAAAGCTAAAATATTACCGGCAAAGAGATGAAAATAATTCCTTTTGATCGTACACCTGATGGGTTGCGTGTACATGTAATGCCCCGTACACACGGTCGGACTTTGTTCGGACATTCCGACAACAAAATCCTCGGATTTTTTCCGACGGATGTTGGCTCAAACTTGTTTTGCCTACACACGGTCGCACAAAGTTGTCGGAATTTCCGATCGACAACCACGCGGTCACGTACACCACGTACGATGAGACTAGAAAAGGCCGGTTCAGAACCAAGCGCGGCACCCTTTGGGCTCCTTTTGCTAATCTCGTGTTAGTAAAAGTTTGGTGAGAGACGATTCGCGCTTTTTCAGACTCATGGCTTTCAGATCGTTTTCTGCCGTTCAGTTTGTGCTTGTGGGTTTGTATTTGCTCTTCAGTGCGTGCAGTCAGTTCGTATCGGAGTTTTCTGTGCGATCTTGTCCGCTCGTTGCTGTTTTTCAGGTCGCTCTTCACAGGCCTTGCTGTTCTTCAGTGCGTTCTGTTACTTCGTTCTGAGCAGCCGACCGTTTTCTAGCCATGTTTCGTATGCGTACTCCTCGTACAGTTCGTGCTGTGCGGGGGCTTGGTGTTGGGGTCCTGACCTTGACACAAGTCCAGTCCATGAACAGGGTGGGGAGGAGTTCATGGACCAAGAATTGGTTGCTTCAGCGTGACCAGTTCTGTCATATGCCTTTGCTCCGTGAGATCCGTGAGAATAATCCTGATGATTTCAGGAACATTCTCCGGATGACGGACCCCGTGTTTCACCGTTTGTTGGCTTCGCTGACCCCCTATATTAGCAGGCAGGATACCTGCATGAGGCAAGACATCACTCCGGAGCAGAGGTTGGTCGCTACCCTGCGGTATTTGGCCACAGGGAGAAGCCTGCAGGACCTCAAGTTCTCGACGGGCATCTCCCCCCAGGCTCTTCTTTGTGGACATTTACTGCTTGTGTTTGTTTTAGCTTACCCTGACAGAAATGTGTGGAGTGCAGAAAATGTCGTGATTGTGTAACCTTATACAAAGCACTGTTGGCTGTTATTTACTAAATGCAAAGACACTTTTCACTACAAGTACACTTGCAACTGCACTGAAACTGCACTTGTAGTGCAAAGTGGATTTCCCCTTAGGAAATTACCCCCATTTTCTCATAAAACAACAATTACATCACCCCAAAAGTGTTGTAGCGTTGAGACAATAATCCACACATTCTTGATGAGCAATCTTTTTAATACCTGCACAATCACATGTGCATTTACCAAAGGTTTTTCTGACAAACCAACATGTTTGTTGTATAACAATTTTTGTGGTGTCATTATCCAAAAACAAAATGTGCATTTTATAGAAAACACCCCTGTGTAAAACCCACAAGAAAGACACAAATCTTGATCTTACAAAGTTCACATTTGGTAGAACTTGAAGGCAATATCAGACATGAGTATTTAGGAACTGTGTTTGATATTGCGTTCAGATGGGGGGAAATCACCCCTGGAAAAGCCAAATTTGGAAGATGCACACAAATTTCCCAATGTCAACATGTGCTATCTGCCATCAGGGGGGATCAAGGGACGTGTTTTGGGGGAGAAAGCCCTTCCTCACCGCTACTTTATAATTGAGGAAGGGGTTGCACCCCCAAAACGCGTCCATTGATCTCCCGTGATGGCAGATAGCACATGTTGACACATTGTGTGCATCCTCCAAATTTGGCTTTGTGCAAAATCACAAAAACATTTAGCACATTGTAGCAGACAAAAGAAGAAAGTGATTTGGAGGGGCTTTAAACTCGCCCCAAAACATCAATGATGTTTTTATATTTGGGAATAACATCATTGATGTTTTGCTTGATGTTTTCCAATTGTAAATTACACCCCATGATCTCCCCGATCAGGATCTGGGCACTTTCGGATGTGAAAGGATCTGGATCCACAACCTCACGATCACCTAAAAAGAGAGGAAACACAAAATAAATTAGGTCTAAAAAAAATGCCGCCATCCATCTCTTATCTGAGCCTGTGGTCGCAGACACTCACCTGTTGTGGTGACTAGTTCCACCACGTCTTCTTCCTCCTGCTCATCTTGTGTTGGGGGGATTTCCCCTTCTTCCAGAGGGGGGGGGGCTCTGTTCTCCTCGGATGAGGGGTGTCCTCCGAGTCTTTTCTCCCCTATGTACAACAAAAATGGTATAATTAGCACAGAGATATTTGATGGCAGAACTATAAAGATGAAACATTGCTTGGAAGTGGGGTACAATTGTCTATTTTAGCAGAGTTCCAAGATGTAGCTTTTTTAGTGTCCTTTGTCAAGCTGCAATACTTTACCTGTTTGGTACAAGCTTCACAGATGTATCCCCCCCTATAGTATACACTGGAGCACCTGTGTGGCCCCTTAATAAAAATGGTGTTCTTGTGTCCCACACTAGTGCTCCAGTGTCCAGATGTGAAAACAGCTGCTCAGTGTCCTCTCTTTACACACAATCTAGTTTGCATTTCATTCTAGTAACAAAGCCATCTACACAACCCAATTCTTTGAAGACAAGTATAGGGCCTCAAAATGGTGGCCAAATGCATATGGGCTAAACAATGGTATTTTATAGTCCGAAAAAAAAATGTGTGATCCGAACAAATAATGTGCCCATGAACATGAAAGTTGCCATTTTAAACTGTACAACAGTTCCTAAAAGCACATGGAGCAGCACAAACGTAATAAACATAAAGAATAGGAACACAGCACAACTACTTACTTTTTTGCAGCACTCTCCGGATCTTTATGTACTGCTCATGTTCTCGTAATTTCAGGTCCGACCATAGCTTCCTGAGCTGATCTTTCGATCGTCGTACCCCGAATTTCCGGTGCAGACTCTTGACCACTTTCGCCATGATCTTGGCCTTTCTGACATTGGGGTTGGGGTAAGGCCCATACTTTCCATCATAGTCGGCCTTCTTCAGGATGTCCACCATCTCCAACATCTCCCCAAAGGACATATTTGAGTCCTTTAATCTCCTTCTGGATCGGGACGTTTCAGGCTCCGGCCTTTCCTCCCCCTCCTCCTCGTTGCTGTACTTAGCACGATCCTGCTGTCTATCCGCCATGTGCTCTTCCTCCACTGCTCCGAACGAAAAGGGGCGGGGAATAGAATAGAAAGAACGTCAGGGGCGGGCGGAGTTATACGCATGCGCAGTGTGTATAAATCGTAACGCGCGCGTCTTACGTACGATCTGTGAGCGGAGGAAGGAGCATCGGAGACGCCGATCGTGCTAACGAAGGTAGGATCTAAACTTGGGCCTATACTGCTTCGAAATGGAAGCCTATATTGTAACAAGATTAGGGGAGTTTGGCCTGACATTAGGGTTTGTCTTGTGTTGTGTCTTGCAGAGAGAATGGATGGGTTCAACGACCACAATTTCCTGCCCCTGTTTATTGACAAGTACAGAGAGCTGCCCTGTCTGTGGCAGGTGAGACACCCCCACTATAACCACAAACAGAAGAGGCAGGCAGCGCTGGAGAAACTGCTGGAGTTGGTGAAGCCGGTGGTCCCCACAGCAACCATCCCCTATTTGAAAGCTAAAATTGGTGGCCTGAGGAGCACTTATCTTAGGGAGCGCAAGAAGGTCACGGATTCCCTGAGGTCCGGAGCTGCAGCAGATGACATTTATGTCCCCAGGCTGTGGTACTATGAGAGACTGCGATTTCTGTCAGACCACACTGAAGTCAGGGAATCCCTCTCCACTCTTCCTTCCACTCTTCCTTCCATACCAGCTGAGGCTTCTGATGTCCAACCTGGGCCTTCCAGCCAGGAAGAAGTGGAGGAGTCCAGCTTGAGTCAGGTATAGCATTCTTCTACAGATTTCTGGTCAATAAATAAATGATGTTTACTAGATGTTATTATTGAACACTAATTGCTGCTTGAAAAAAGTGTTTTACATATCAATAGACAGTAGTGGGCACCCAAAATTGGGACAAGAATGCAAAATGCTGGGCTCAGAAGGATAGTCTGTTATATTTGTTAACATTGAATTTGCAGCAGTCAGGAGGTGAAAATTGTGTGTGATTGATGAAAACAATACTAAAACTATGTCCCTTTTTCATACACAGGAAGACCTCAGCCAGGAGGAGGCTGTGGAATGTGGCAGTCAGGAGGAGGCGGGGATTATTAGTGTCAGCCAGGAGGAGGCGGGGATTAGTGGCAGCCAGGAGGAGGCGGGGCTAAGTGTCAGCCAAGAGAAGCCAGGGACCAGTCGCAGCCTGACTGAGTCTCAGGTCCCTCCCCTCCGCCTGCCATATAAAAGGGCCAGGAAGGCCACTACCAGTCCTGTGCAGGATTCAGCGTACAGGCTGATCCAGGAGGCTTCGGCGTCCCTCAGAGCCTTCCCCAGTCCTGAAGAGGCCTTTGCCTGCATGGCTGCCACCAAATTGCAGGGCATGCAGGAGGGCCAACGCAAGATTTCTGAGGACCTGATTTATAAAGTACTACATAAGGGGGAGAGTGGGGAACTGACACACAAGACGGATGTCATGGAGAGGGACGATCCTCCTCCTCCTCCTCCTCCTCCTGCTGCCACAACTCCACCACCACAGCCAAAGCCTGTAAGGAAGCGTGGAAGGAAGACCAAAGAGTGATGGCCCTGGGTTCAGTCTGGTCTGACAAAAGCTGCAGTCTCTTGTATGACCACAGCCTGGGGACACAGATGTCATCTGCTGCTTTCCGGATCTCTGGGACTTCTGGACCAGACTGCCCTCCCTTAGATAAGGACTCCTCAGGCCACCAATTTTGCTTTTAAATAATTGATGTCTGCCCCGGGGGTCCAAGGCTTCGCCCACTTCTGCAGTTTCTTCAGCATTGCCTCCCTCTTTGTTTATAGTTGTGACCCCTTAATAAAATATTTTTCGGTAAATTCTACTCTCCTGTGTGTGTTTTCATCCAAAAAGGACAGTTTGTTGGTGACGATTCAGGTACATTTCTAAAGTACAATGTGAAATTAACAAGGGACAACAACACCAAACAATCTCCTACAGATTAAATAGAACAACATATCAATGGTGTTGTGGGAACTTGTCACAAAAAACACACAAACATTTTCGGGAGTACAAATCAAAATCACCAACAAAAAAAAAAATAAAAAGAGAAACACAAAAAAAGATTCTACATTAAAGTAAAAAAACAAAAAAAAAAAAAATGTTGTCAGATGTGAGAAATCAAAATATATTGAGGGAATCCCAATAAATAGTAACGAAAAAACTTTGTGAGAAGTGTGTGTGAATATGAGCATCAAAACGACTTAATTCTTGTCACATTATAAAGAAGAAGAGAGTGCGCTGTATTAAACCATTTTGAACATTGCAGCGTGACGAAAGTGCTTTATCCATTACGAACGCTAAGTTTACCAGAACGAGCTGTCCCGTGTCGGAATTTCTTCTGAGCATGCGTGGCACTTTGTGCGTCGGAACAGGCCACACACGGTCGGAATTGACGCGATCGGATTTTGTTGTCGGAAAATTTTATCTCCTGCTGTCCAACTTTGTGTGTCGGAAAATCCAATGGAAAATGTCCGATGGCGCCCACACACGGTCGGAATTTCCGACAACACGCTCCGATCGGACATTGTCCATCGGAAAATCCGACCGTGTGTACGGGGCATAACTCTGTATGTTTAGCAGGTGTGGAATCCTAGAGAACCACACAAAACCGTTATATGGCGCCTGATTGCAGCAGGCAGGCAGTGATTGGTACTGTTGCGATCGGACTGATGCGCTGGTATCGGAAATCCTATCCATGACCCAGCAATCAGCGCCGTTCTGGGCCAATTCCACTCTGGTAATTTCAGAACATTTATGGGCTGAGACAGGAACACCCCCCCAGGGTTGATTGGCCAAGGGCTAAAGTCCAGCCCACATCCATAGTTCAATAAATTGGGTAGCCTGAGATATGGACATGGTTCTTCCACGAAGCCAGTTTGAAACTGGGGAGTTCCCACATGTTCCAGTATGCTTCTACAAGATAGACTTGGGTAAAGTTTATTTCTGTTTTTATCCCTTTTTATTTTCATAGCAAATTGCCAGTTGTGTGTCTTTCTGCATTTTTTGTATCTTTTTTCGTAACTCCTTTTTCTTTGTATATCTTTTATGCACTGCCCACTTTCGGGATATTAAATGATAAAATTAATAAGTGACTTCTGTGTACTAAGCTAGGACTCATATCTCTGAAGAGGTTGTTGTATTTTAGTGCCTAAGTACTCGGTTTAAGTTACGTACCAATCGGTATGCAATTGCACTGTGTGTTGGCAGATTGCATGCAGATTGTAAGCTAACAGATCTTCCAGACAGAGATCTGTGTGTGTGGTGGCTCAGCAGACCAGTCTGCGGACAAACTGTTGGGTGGTGGCAGGCTATCGTTTATTGTGTGTCTGGTGTGTGGGTGTGGGGACAGTGGGAAGAGTGATTAACACCGGGGTTCAAGCTTGCAGGATAGCTGGAGGAACCCTAGAAGTGTATAGTAATTGCTAGACTGCTCCCCAACCCTTAGAGTGCACCAGATTGTATGTAAGATTCGTATCTGCCTGTGTGTGGTCAGCTAGCTGGATTGGAGTGGAGTCTCCCTCTAGTGGTGGCCAAAGGTAGTGCAGGCTGTGAAAATACTACAGCCAGTCTTACATGCGCAGTATAAGTTACCCCTTATTCCCTTAGTTCCTCATATACCCCAGTCACGGAACGGACGTCACGGTTAGTTAGTCGCCGTTGGGGTGTGAATCCGTGACAGATTGGCGGCAGCGAGCGGAATTTGCTTAGTACATTAGTACATGGTTTATTCATTTAACCTGTGTACTAAAGGTTGGAAGCTTGTTAGAAGCAACTGACCTACAGAAGCTCACTCAGTGCATAATTTTTGTTTTGTAGAAGACATACTTGGCTATTTGCTCCCCACCCCCTTTTTTTTTTCTTTTCTATCTTTTATTTGGGCAAAAAACTTGGAGATGGTAACCCACGAGATGATATGCTGGTACAAGAGGCAATCCGAAGAGACCGCGATTGACCTCTGTGAGCTAAGAGGCATCAGTACAGTCGGCAAGACGAGGACCCAGCTTTTATGTGCGTTGATAGAGGATGATCACGAACAGTTCACCATGGCATCTAAACCCAGAGACTGTGCCATTCCAGATGACTGTGTGAGACAGCATGATTCTGTTCTCCAATCCCTCAGCGGAAGAAATCACTACAGCAGATGACGCAAAGAGAGAGAGAGCACAAACTGAACAGTACCCAAATCCAGCATGGAAATTTAACATCACCTCCATCTGCATCAAGAACTACAAGAGCCAGACCTACATCTGTGGAAACCTTGAAGTGTTTTGTCTGTAACCAAGGTGGACATTACTCGAGCCTTTGTTCAAAGAGGAGGAGGCCTAGCCCACCAGCAAGTGTGAAAAGTGCTCCCCCTACTGTGTTGCTTGTTGGGGAAAATGTAGGAGACCGAGCGGATAACCTGCAGCCAGTTACCGCAAGTAACAGCGTTACAGTCGGACTCCGAGGTATGGGATCAGAGGATGTCCTAGCTCTTCCAGGATTGAGGTGCTGTGAGGATGTGATCCCAGGGGAAGCCATGTTTGTCACCGGAGGTGGAGGAGCCATCTCTGCCGTGCCTATGGCTTGTGTTTCGTTGAATCTGGACTCTGAAAGCCAAATGAAAGAAGTGGGCAGAGCAGATCCCACGTATGTAGGAGGCCATGCAGATAGCCTGCAGCTGGTTACCGCCGGTAACAGTGTTACAGTTGGACTCCAAGCTATGGGATCAGAGGATGTCCTAGCTCTTCCAGGATTGAGGAGCTGTGAGGATGTGATCCCAGGGGAAGCCATGGTTGTCACAGGAGGTGGAGGAGCCATCCCTGTCATGCTTATGGCTTGTGTTTCGTTGAACCAGGAATCTGAAAGCCAAGTGAAAGAAGTGGGCAGAGCAGATCCCACAAATGTAGGAGGCCGTGCGGATATCCTGCAGCTGGTTACCGCAGGTAATAATGTTTCAGTCGGACTCCGAGATACGGGATCCACGGATGTCCTAGCTCTTTCAGGATCGAGGAGCCATGAGGATGTGGTCCCAAAGAAAGCCACAGTTATCACAGGGGTTGGAGGAGTCATCCCTGTGTTACCAACAGCTTGTGTTGCTTTGCTCAGAGGATCAAAAAGCAAAGTGAGAGAAGTAGGCATAGCAGATGCCAGTAATGTACTGTCGGGTACTGACCGGGTGCAGTTGGTGGCTCGCTATGAGCTAAATTCAGCTCCCCTGGAACCTGCATCTCCACCTGAAGCCCCGGATTCACGTAAAGTACTGTTGGGTGACTCAGTGCACGTTGGGAACTCTGGGGAGGGTCAGGGGACTAGTGACTGTGTGCTAGGTCCAGGCCCTAATGGGTTTCTGGAGCCAAGGCCCAGAGAGGAAACTAAAGTCACAATGAACTCTAAAATTGATAATGTTTTGTGTGATGTAAAAAGTCATGATCTGTGCTGTGCAGACGTTCCCTCTGCTGCAGTGGTGACTCCCGAGGCCCACCGGGCTGCCCTGAACTGGTCATTGCCCACTGCTACAGAGGGACTGTCTATGAAAGGGCCCAATCCAACTGGGTCGGACCCTTGTGAACTTGGCCAAGCAGGCCGGAGGTCCCCTCCCCCTGTTGTCTCCCTGGCGTCTGTGGCAGATCGCTCTGAGTCCCCTGAGGCTGTTAAAATTGACATCAGCCTGGAGGAGTACAGAGGTCTGGCTGATGGACTGCCAGTTGGGGATAGCGGGATGAGGGTGTATGGGGAACAGAACTGTGACTCTGTAACCACATGTAAAGAAAAGGAATGTTTTGAAGTACCTGCTGAAAAGGAAAACTGTGTTTCAGTAGATCCTGGTAAGGACAAGCAAGGTGTGCTTGTAACCTTATGTGAGGCAAAGTCTTCTGTAGTCTGCTCCTCTGCCATCACAGCTACCAGTACTTCCATTGTGGATTCTGGGCTGTGCATTACAGAGGAAAGACCACAGGGTGAGGGGGCAAATCTGATCCAATCTGACTCTACTCCCTTGGCAGTTGCAGCTGACAGCACTGAGTTCTTAGGGGATGATACATTTGTTGCCAGCCCAGAAGAACTCAGGTGTTGTGCCAACAGATGCTCTGCTGAGGATGGAGTAGGAGTATGGGATGTGGGTCAAAGGACAACCTCCGGTGGAATTCAGTCTTCTGTGATCTTCTCCTCTGTCACCACAGTTGCGAGTACTGCTATTGCGGATTCATTGCTGTGTGTCACTGAGGGAATATTACAGGGTGACAGGGCAAATTTGGCCCCATCAGGGCCTACCATCTCAGCAGCTGCAGCTGACAACACCGGGTACTTTCTGGCTGATAAGTCTGATGTTAGCCCAGAGGAACTGAGGTGTTGTGCTGGCAGGCCTTCTGCTGAGGAGGACAGAGTAGGAGAGTATGACACGGGTCAGAGCATGACCCCTGGCAGAATAAAGTCTTTTGTGGCTTTATCCTCTGTACCCATAGCTATGAGTATCATGATTGAGGATTCGTTGCTATGCATAACAGGGGAAGAACCACAGAATTATGGGGGAAAACTGACTCCATCTGAATCTGCTCTCTCAGAGGCTGCAGCTGATGGCACTGCGTTCCTACAGGCTGATATGTTTGGTGTCAGCGTAGAGGAATTCAGGGGTTGTGCTGGCAGGCCTTCTGTTGAGGCAGAACGAGAAAAAGTGTGGGAGACAGGTCAAAGAGTGGAGGCCCTGGTACCCAGGTCATGGAACCAGGCCCAGATCACCCAGGGATGGCCTTATGCCAGGCTCAAACATCTGGGTGTGGTAGCTCATAGAGTACCACCAGATGGCCAGGGCCAATGGCTGAGAATGCTGACAACACACAATGACAAATTGGCCTGTACCCTTTCAGTAGGTAGTCAGTGGCCAGTGGATGAAGTGGATCCGCAGAGCAATCTGCTGGCCAATCCTGATCCAGACCCCTTAGGATCAGTCAGAGAGGGGTGCGGTCGCCCTCTCCTATCTGCAAAGGGACAGGCTGAAATGTCGGTGGTGCCAAGCTTCAGTTGGGGGAACCTTCACTCCCATCTTAGGGAATCTTCCATGCAGACGCGTTAGCTGACCCGTTTAGGCTCAGCTGTGCGTCATCTGGAAGGGGGAGATGTGACGAAAATATAAGCGTAGGATAGTTTTGCCTAACTAGATGTGGTGTAATCTGTAGAAGTAGTGTAATTGTAGATGTAGTTTAATTCTGGGTTATTAAAAATATAGTATTCTATGTCAGTCATGCACATATGTTCTTTCATTAGCATTTGAAAAGGACAGAGATAGTTTTTTCTAGGATTGAAGTGACACCTAGATGCCAATAAAAGTTCCCCTTAGAGTAAACATAGATTGCCACCTTCCTGAGACTCAAAGAAAACTGCTGGTCATCTTGGCCACATGGATCTGCAGGGGGCATTCACAAGGCTCCGGACAGTCTGTAAGCTTTGATTAATATCAAGAGATCTAAGGAACCATTTTTATCTCTCATAAAAGCTAAAATATTACCGGCAAAGAGATGAAAATAATTCCTTTTGATCGTACACCTGATGGGTTGCGTGTACATGTAACTCTGTATGTTTAGCAGGTGTGGAATCCTAGAGGTTCAAGCTTGCAGGATAGCTGGAGGAACCCTAGAAGTGTATAGTAATTGCTAGACTGCTCCCCAACCCTTAGAGTGCACCAGATTGTATGTAAGATTCGTATCTGCCTGTGTGTGGTCAGCTAGCTGGATTGGAGTGGAGTCTCCCTCTAGTGGTGGCCAAAGGTAGTGCAGGCTGTGAAAATACTACAGCCAGTCTTACATGCGCAGTATAAGTTACCCCTTATTCCCTTAGTTCCTCATATACCCCAGTCACGGAACGGACGTCGCGGTTAGTTAGTCGCCGTTGGGGTGTGAATCCGTGACAGCCGCCATTTCTAATAAAATAAAATATATTAATAAAAATGCCTGTCAGGGAAATGGCCATAGGAGAACTGGCAATAGTGCCAGTTGTCAAGGAACCAACAGCAAGAGAAGGGCTCTAGGACCCAGCATCACTACCATCACTTATGGCAGGAGAAGGACTTTAGGACCCAGCATCTCTGGCAGGAGAAGGACTTTAGGACCCAGTATCTCTGGCAGGAGAAGGACTTTAGGACCCAGTATCTCTACCAGCAGGTCACATGGGCCTATATAAGGAAGCCTGCTAGTGTCTGCAGTTGCTGGTTTGTCAGTCTTCCTGTGTTCCTGAGCCTCTGTGCAATTACTATTTGGATTCCTGTTGTGACCCGGCTTGTTCCTGACCTGTCTGATCTGCTCTCCTGGTTTGACCCCCTGGCTTGAGGACTTGTTGTCCTCTCCAGTACCTGATCCAGGCTTGTATCACTGACTTTTCTACAGTACCTGTTCCTGCCTGCTTCCTGATACCAGACCTTTGGCTTGTCCCTGTTTCTGCAACCTGCCTCTTCCTCTTGCCGGATCTACTGTGTTTGACCCCTGGCCTGGCTTCCACTACTGTTCCTTGTGCACACCTTGCCAAGTATTACTGAGGATTCTTATAGACTTTAGCCCAGTTGTGTTTCCTGTGTTACCCAGTGTCCTTTTGGTGCCCACCAGCTCTTCTCTCTGGAATCCATCTGGCAACCTGTGCTTCTCTGGGCACTACAGGGGTGTACTGCACTCAGCCACAAGGGGAGCCCTCTCGGCATTTCGGCCTCCAACCAGGTACGTGACAGTACAAACCAGCCATGACTGAGGCCGACGGAGGTGCTTCCCCGCTCAAGATGATGTATCAACAAGTCACCACCCTTATGCAAGCCGTTCAGAAGCTCCAGGATGGCTTCTTCCGGTTGGAGGATCGGCTGCAGCATTTGCCTGTTGCTCCAGCCTTTGTGGACTCCAGTTCCTTCTCCTCTAACACGGCTCCCATGTCCTTGCCTCCTCCTGAACCACGGGTACCTACACCCGAACGATTCTCCGGTAACCGGAAAAAGTTCAGGGCCTTCAAGAATGCCTGCCTACTGTACCTGGCCCTCCAACCTAGAACTTTGCTTCTGAGTTTGTGAAAGTAGGATTTATCATTTCTTTATTATCTGAGGAACCCCAAGCCTGGGCTCATAACCTGCTGGAACAAAAAGACTCTGCTTTGAATACTATGGACACTTTCTTTGAGGCCATGACTCTGTTGTACGATGACCCCCAGCGTGCAGCCTCCTCTGAATCTGCCTTAGTTGCCTTACGGCAAGGAAAACACCCAGTGGAAGATTATACCATGGATTTCCGCAGATGGTCCACCGACATAAGCTGGAATGAGGCAGCCCTCAGGTTCCAGTACCACCAAGGACTGTCTGAGGTCCTTAAGGATGAACTGGCTCGAGTTGCTATTCCTGACACTCTTGATGGACTTATTCACCTAGCCATTCAGCTTGACAGGCACCTGCGGGAGCGGCGGTCGGAACGTGCTCAATCCTTCCAGCCTACACGGATGCTACCCAAGTTTTCTCCTGCTGTTGCACCCCCGTCTGTTTGCCCTGCAATCCCAGAAAGGGAACCAAAGAAAGTTGGCCTGGCCCGTTCCTCCCTTATGCTTGAGGAGAGCAAATGCCGCCAGCAGGCCAATCTCTGCCTGTATTGCGGAGGGGCCGGACATTTTTTATGAAGCTGCCCCATAAGACCCAGTAAGGTCTACCCATCAAGTTCCACATATCTCCAAGTCTCTGAATCCTGCCATTCTTACCTTGTTCTTCCCATCTACTTACAAGTGGCAGAAAGGGAGATCCAGCTACAAGCAATCATTGTTTCCGGGGCATGTAGCTGTTTTATGGACTTATCTCTGGCTAAGAAACTTGGTGTGCCCCTCTATGAAAAAAAGCAAAGATTTGAGGTTCTTTTGGCCGATGGTTCCCTGCCCAGTTCTGGACAACCAGGCAACCATGCCCATCTTCACTACTACAGATACTGGCCATCAAGAATTTGTCCGCTTTGACGTCCTATGTTCCCCCATGTTTCCCATCATCCTGGGAATTCCATGGCTGCAGACACATAACCCGCAAATCAACTGGGCCAAAAAGGAAATCTCTCTTTCTTCAGTATATTGCCTGCAGCATTGCATTACTCCCAGCTCCAGTAAGCCTGTTAGCTGTCTGCTCTCAGTAATCTCCAGCATGTTCCTCCAGCTTATCATGAGTGTCATGAAGCTTGGAATACTGAAGTATTTCTCCTTTGATTCTATTACACAGTGGGAGGATCTGCTGCCCTGTTTTAAGGCTAACCCCCTCCAGATGGCTCCATGGTCTGGAAGGAAGGCATTGTTCTGTGTTTGACTGTTTGTTTATGTACTTTAATAACCCCCTGGGGCTTCTATGTGTCATTACACGTATCAGTCCTCCTATTCAAGCTATCGGACCAATCCCTGCTGACCCTGTTTCAAGTCCTCATTTGCATGGACAAGAGGACCTGAGTGAAGACTCGAGTGTACTTTACAATTGACCAATAGGAAAGTGGTTGTTGGGGGACGGGGTGTTCAAACTGCTGTGTATAAAAGTGCGTTGTGTGCATCAATAAAAAGGAGATCCTGTTTGAACTTACATACAGCCTGCCTGGTGTTTGTTCTGAGCTATCACAACTGGATTAGAACGGCACATAGCTGTAGTTCTAATCCCAGAGCATCGGATGACCGAACAATCAGATGTTGCGATCTGCAATCTGATTCTATAGCCACAGAGGAGTGTCGGGAGAGTGGAATCGAGCGAGCAGGGGCTCGTTACAATGAGTTTATAGACATTTTCGACAAGAAAAAGGCCGATGTCCTCCCACCTCACCGGCCTTATGACTGTCCAATTGAACTGCTCCCGGGTGCCGAGATCCGTTTGGACGAATCTTCCCCCATCTGAAAATGAGCTGGAGACCCTACGAGTATATATTCAGAGGAACCTTGAAAAGGGGTTTATCTGACCCTCTTCTTCTCCTGCTGGGGTGGGTATATTCTTTGTGGAAAAGAAGGATGGCACATTGCGGCTGTGTGTAGATTACAGAGAAATCAATAAGATCACTGTAAAGAACAGATACCCACTGCCTCTCGTTCCTGAACTCTTTCAAAGGTTCCGAAACTTCTGGATTTTCAGTAAATTGGATCTGAGGGGAGCTTATAACCTTGTACGCATACGCCAGGGTGATGAGTGGAAAACATCATTTCGGACGCGG